>NW_027442667.1:0-89984 GCF_048569485.1 Anomaloglossus baeobatrachus | reverse complement strand
AGACCTATAATCCCCACAATTCCAAATCCCTCATATACATCCTTATTATTTTTCTTTTTCAGGGGATCCACCCCTACTACAACTAATTTGTTGTCCCGGGCGAATACCAGCCAGCCCGGTAATCTCAACAGGTAAGTCACCATTCAAATAAATACCAATCTATGAAGAAGCAAAATAAAATTAAAACTTATACATAAAACCAACAAACCATCATTAAAAACACTACATGCTAACCCACCCAATCCCGATACTTCAATCTTATCCTTCTTACAAAAACGCACTACCGTACTTCCACGAAAAATTTTTTGCCCCAAAAAAAGTACTAGGTCTTATTTTTTTGGGGAGTGTAATACTAATATGAAAAGACTGACCCACCCATCCACTTTTTTTTTACTTTTTTTTATTTTACTAATCCCACTAGGGGACTATAAGGATCAGAAGTCTGATCGCTCATTTATTTCTGTTGATCAGAGCAGCACAGTTCTGATCAGCAGAAATGCTGCGTTCTTATTACAGCTGCTGCTTTGCCGGCTTTAACAGGAACTATGTCATGATAGCGACAGGAGTCATCACATGACCTGTCGCTACCATGACAACCATCGGCTGCCCGTGATCATGTAGCGCCCCTGAGACTAGTCGCTACAGGGTATATCATTATATCCTCCCTGGGCAGGTCAAGATGTTAATCTGGTAAGTTCTACACACACCTCACACCACCATACAGCAGGGAGAAGCAGTCACTAGGAAAGGGTTAACAATGTTTCTACAAACACAGTTAGGAAGTGACTCAGCCAGTTCTTAGCAAACCCAAGTAGCCATGACAACTTGCAAAGGTGTGGGCATAGGCAGTTAGGAGTAGAGACACTATTGGCCCGGCAGAACAAGCTTAGACACGAAACAGAGCCGACGCACAGTGTGCAGCTCCCCTCAGGGAGGCTGTCAGGCCTTCAGGGAGGCAGAACAGAGCTGTCTGGATGTAACACCAAACAGACAGCACAACCAAGCTGGGGCCAGTAACATCTAGGGAGAGACGGGACCCGGCACTTGCACTCGTGGACTAAAAGGGGTGCAGTCGCCAGAGCACGGGATTGAGCACAGAAGAGGTACAGAGCTCTAGTTCGGGTTGCTGGGGCGTGACAGCAGAGAGAGAGAGAGAGCCTGGGGAGATGGGACAGAGGTCCGACCCACGAGAGGTTAAGGCTGCCGCCACTACGGACCGGGACCGGGGAAGAGTACAGAGTTGTGCATGGAGGAGAAAAACCTGACTCTGTGAGTAACTGCCACTGCCCTGCGCTCCGGCGCTCCCATGGACTGCTGCCCCCGTTCTCACCAACCTTCCTGGGCACCCCTCTTCGTCCGTGGGAAGCGATACTGTCCCGGCTGCACCTAACACCTGCCCCGGAGAGAGACTGTGCAGCGGCGGCTAATTCCTGGCCGCATGCCAAGTGTTGCGCTGCAAAGCATCCCCGCTGAGCATCCAGTACTGCCCTTGGGAGAGGACTAGTCGCAGGAAGGGTCAGCGGCGGAGTAGGCCGGGACCCCAGTCACTACTGCAACCGGTGACGTGCTTCCCAGGGGCCTGTCACCTTCATTCCATCCCCGTCTGTATTGGACACTTGTCCGTTTGCTGTTTTTGTGTTTTTTTTCATGTAGCCGACGGGGTCATGAAACCGGATCAGGCCAGTCACAGCTACCCCAAAGAATCACTGGCCCACTGATGAGTAACCTAAGGCCCCGTGGACGCTACAATCACATCACGGGGCCTCCGATGGCAGCAGGGAAAGGCGCGTTTCCCGCTGCAGCGATTTAAAACGCAGTGTCACATTTTGACAGCGCGATTTAAGTGGTTAACAGGCATGGATGTGTTGCGGATCCACCTGTGCCTGTTAGCCACGCATGTCAACTGTTCTAATCGGCAGACATGTGCAGGGATCGCCAGTGGCTCACCGCAGCAGCCAGCGGTGATCACCCCTTCATGATTTTGGATGTACCGTTACATCCTAGGTTGTGATGGGGTTAATACTATCTTGCTATATTAACCATAACAATTTTTGCACAATATCCCATTCTTATCCATGTTTTCCAGACAGTGTCATCATTAGAACATTTTTCATCAATAGATCCATAATCCCCACAATTCCAAATCCCTCATATACATTCTTCTTATTTTTCTTTTTCAGGGGATCCACCCCTACTACAACTAATTTGTTGTCCCGGGCGAATACCAGCCAGCCCGGTAATCTCAACAGGTAAGTTGCCATTCAAATAAATACCAATCAATGAAGAAGCAAAATAAAATTAAAACCTCTAGATAAAACCAACAAACCATCATTAGCCTCTACACGACATTTGACGTTTTGGGTACGTCATGATGAAAGTCCATGCCATTCTGACCAAAGACGTATCCAGTATGCCATGGTGATCGCTGTACCCCCGCCATCGCAGCCAGATCTCCAACTGATCTTGTGGCCTGGACCCGGCGCTCACTGCCAGGAGTGGTGACTGCGCCGCTCCCAGTAGTTTAACCCCCTAAATGCTACGATCAATACGATCGCAACATTCAGGAGGCGGGGAAAGGAATCACTTTTCCCTGGCGATCGGGCCCCTGTAATGTGATTACAGGGATCCAATCGCTGCCTGGGTCGTCAACGTGACGACGCTGGGTCACCCAACTATGGAGTGCCTCACAGATCATGCCGGATGCACGGCCTGTGAGGTGAAGTAACGATCGCGGGTCGCAACATTCAGGAGGTAGGGAGAGGAATCGCTTACAGTTAGGTCCAGAAATATTTGGACAGTGACACAATTTTCGCGAGTTGGGCTCTGCATGCCACCACATTGGATTTGAAATGAAACCTCTACAACAGAATTCAAGTGCAGATTGTAACGTTTAATTTGAAGGTTTGAACAAAAATATCTGATAGAAATTGTAGGAATTGTACACATTTCTTTACAAACACTCCACATTTTAGGAGGTCAAAAGTAATTGGACAAATAAACCAAACCCAAACAAAATATTTTTATTTTCAATATTTTGTTGCGAATCCTTTGGAGGCAATCACTGCCTTAAGTCTGGAACCCATGGACATCACCAAACGCTGGGTTTCCTCCTTCTTAATGCTTTGCCAGGCCTTTACAGCCGCAGCCTTCAGGTCTTGCTTGTTTGTGGGTCTTTCCGTCTTAAGTCTAGATTTGAGCAAGTGAAATGCATGCTCAATTGGGTTAAGATCTGGTGATTGACTTGGCCATTGCAGAATGTTCCACTTTTTTGCACTCATGAACTCCTGGGTAGCTTTGGCTGTATGCTTGGGGTCATTGTCCATCTGTACTATGAAGCGCCGTCCGATCAACTTTGCGGCATTTGGCTGAATCTGGGCTGAAAGTATATCCCGGTACACTTCAGAATTCATCCGGCTACTCTTGTCTGCTGTTATGTCATCAATAAACACAAGTGACCCAGTGCCATTGAAAGCCATGCATGCCCATGCCATCACGTTGCCTACACCATGTTTTACAGAGGATGTGGTGTGCCTTGGATCATGTGCCGTTCCCTTTCTTCTCCAAACTTTTTTCTTCCCATCATTCTGGTACAGGTTGATCTTTGTCTCATCTGTCCATAGAATACTTTTCCAGAACTGAGCTGGCTTCATGAGGTGTTTTTCAGCAAATTTAACTCTGGCCTGTCTATTTTTGGAATTGATGAATGGTTTGCATCTAGATGTGAACCCTTTGTATTTACTTTCATGGAGTCTTCTCTTTACTGTTGACTTAGAGACAGATACACCTACTTCACTGAGAGTGTTCTGGACTTCAGTTGATGTTGTGAACGGGTTCTTCTTCACCAAAGAAAGTATGCGGCGATCATCCACCACTGTTGTCATCCGTGGACGCCCAGGCCTTTTTGAGTTCCCAAGCTCACCAGTCAATTCCTTTTTTCTCAGAATGTACCCGACTGTTGATTTTGCTACTCCAAGCATGTCTGCTATCTCTCTGATGGATTTTTTCTTTTTTTTCAGCCTCAGGATGTTCTGCTTCACCTCAATTGAGAGTTCCTTAGACCGCATGTTGTCTGGTCACAGCAACAGCTTCCAAATGCAAAACCACACACCTGTAATCAACCCCAGACCTTTTAACTACTTCATTGATTACAGGTTAACGAGGGAGACGCCTTCAGAGTTAATTGCAGCCCTTAGAGTCCCTTGTCCAATTACTTTTGGTCCCTTTAAAAAGAGGAGGCTATGCATTACAGAGCTATGATTCCTAAACCCTTTCTCCGATTTGGATGTGAAAACTCTCATATTGCAGCTGGGAGTGTGCACTTTCAGCCCATATTATATATATATTTGTATTTCTGAACATGTTTTTGTAAACAGCTAAAATAACAAAACTTGTGTCACTGTCCAAATATTTCTGGACCTAACTGTATGTCTCCCTGGCGATTGGGCCCCTGTTATGCGATACCTTGTTAACCCTGCGTCATCACCATGATGACCTAGGGTTACAGAACTACGGACCATGCTGCCTGCATGATGTGTAAGGTGAAGTGTGAGAGCTGCTGATGCCGTGACACTTATAATTCCCTGCAGTGATCAAGTTCTGCAGGCGATTATATCAGTGATCAGATCACTGACACTTAGGCCGGCTTCTCACTTGCGATTTTCTCGCAGTAGTGCAATGCGAAAAATTCTCGCATTGCACTTGGACCCATGTTAATCAATGAGGCAGCTCCCATCTGCTATTTCTTTGTCGCTCCATTGGGAGACCCAGACAATTGGGTGTATAGCTTCTGCCTCTGGAGGCCACACAAAGTATTACACTTTTAAAAAAGTGTAACCCCTCCCCTCTGCCTATACACCCTCCCGTTGACCACGGGCTCCTCAGTTTTATGCTTTGTGTGGAAGGAGGCACACATCCACTCATGCATTCTCATACATAGTTATGACGGATGGAAGAAAAGAGGACCCCTATGGGGTCCCCGGCATGTTCCCTTCTCACCCCACTATGTCGGCGGTGTTGTTAAGGTTGAGGTATCCATTGCGGGTACAGAGGCTGGAGCCACATGCCGTCTCCTTCACCATCCCTTATGCGGCTCTGGGAGAAGTGGGAGCATAAACGGTCATCCACGTGCTGGGACCGTGCTCCATCCGCAGCCCCTGGTGGAACCTGCCGGACCGGAGCTTCTTCACCCCCAGGGACCGGGCCCTGCAACTTTAGTACTTTTGGTACTCTGTGTCCCCATGTGGGGACTGTACAGGGAGGGTGGTCGCTCCTTCTCCCCGGAAGTCCCGCGGTAGTTCCGTCCGTTTTTTTTTTTGGCAGACTTCCGCGCCCACCGTGCTTGCTTGTCGGGCACGGTCGTAAATTTAGTCCCCGGCTTTGCCGCGGCCTAGTCGCGAAAAATCCCGCCCCCGGGCCTGCCTGTCAGGGGTAAGGGCGGGATTACCGACATGACGTCGGCTTTGAGGGCTGGAGCATCTTTGCATGTCTCCTCCCCCCCTCATTGACCACTTTGGGGCCTCCAGATTCCCGCTTTTTGCCGGCGCCGCCCGCGGCTCCACGCCCCCCCTGAGAGCTCCGGCGGCCATTTTTGGCATTCTGCCGGTGTATGCTTCTCAGCTGCAAAGCTCTACAGCTCCGGGGGATCCACGACAGGGAATCTGGAGGACACACCGCTCGTTAGCGGTTGGTAACCCACACCGGTCACCCGGTGCTGGTTCCCCTAGGGTGCCGGGATATATATATATATATTCGGAAAGGCTGTATACCCTTTTCCCATATACCCTCAGTGGTCACTCTCCTGAGAGACACCGATTGCTTACAGCATGTCGTCCACAAGGAGCAAAGCCCCTAAGACACAGACTTTTTTCGCGGCCTGTACCTCTTGTAGGGCTATGTTGCCTGCGGGATCCACCTACCCTCACTGTGATCAATGCACGACTCCTGCCACGCTTGCTCAGCCGGAGCCTCGGGCACTGGTGGGCCCCTCGGCTCATGTAGATCCCCCTGCTCCCCCTTAGCAGTCAGCAGGGACAGAGACACCGTCGTTGGCCTCTTTCGCTGAGACACTCTCCCAGTCACTTTCTCAATCCATTGCACAGTCTATGGACAAATGGTCATCTAAGCTGCTTGAGGCATTACAGTCCAGACCGGACCCTTCACAGGCCCCGGCCCCTGTTCGTTTGTCTCCTCCAGGCCCTTCTCGGTCCGCGCCGCATCGCGCTCCCAGGATAGCCTAGGTCCCAGGCGGAGGACTCCTGCCCGGATCGCAGCCCCAGGCCGGCTAAGCAGCCTCGCTGGGACTCTTCCCCGGCCTCCTCATACTGCTCTGGATCTCAGCTTGAGGACTCTCAGGAAGACGAGGCGGACGTGGGAGCTCAGGGCTCTGACCCTGACTTCACCCTTAACCTTGATGCCCCTGAAGGGGACGCCTTAGTAAATGATCTTATCTCGTCCATCAACGAGGTGTTGGATCTCTCACCCCCACCTCCTCCTGCAGAGGAGCCGGCTTCTCGGCAGGAGAAACACCAATTTCGATTTCCCAAACGTACTCGCAATACGTTTTTTGATCACTCTAACTTCAGGGACGCTGTCCAGAAGCCCAGAGCGGTTCCGGACAAGCGCTTTGCTAAACGGCACACTGACACGCGTTATCCCTTTCCACCTGAAGTCGTTAAGGGCTGGGCACACTCCCCCAAGGTTGATCCTCCAGTCTCTAGATTGGCCGCTAGGTCCGTTGTGTCTGTTGCCGATGGCTCATCCCTGAAGGATGCCACTGACAGACAGATAGAGCTCTTGGTGAAGTCTATTTATGAGGCTACGGGCGCATCTTTTGCCCCGGCCTTTGCGGCCGTGTGGGCTCTCCAAGCAATCTCGGCATGTCTGACTGAGATTAATGTCGTCACGCGGAATTCTGCCCCGCATGTTTCATCCTTGACCTCTCAGGCATCAGCATTTTCGTCCTACACCATGAACGCCGTCCTGGACTCCGCTAGCCGTACGGCCGTGGCATCCGCTAACTCATGAGACTGGAGGATCCACCTTGGGACAGTGAGCCCAACCCTTAACGACTTCAGATGGGAAGGGGTAACGCGTGTCAGTGAGGCGCTTAGTAAAGCGCTTGTCCGGGACCGCTCTGGGCTTCTGGACAGCGTCCCTGAAGTTAGAGTGATCAAGAAACGTATTGCGTGTACGTTTGGGGAACCGAAACTGGTGTTTCTCCTGCTCTCAGGGCCACTCGGTGATCCCTTACTTGGACGATCTCCTAGTCAGGGCTCCTTCTCTGGTGGCGTGTCAACGGAGTCTTACCGTCACTCTGGCGACTCTCCAACAGTTCGGGTGGATCATCAATTTCCCGAAATCCAAGTTGACGCCGACCCAATCACTGACTTACCTCGGGATGGAGTTCCATACCCAGCCAGCGTTAGTCAAGCTACCGTGGGACAAACAGCTTTCTCTGCAGGCGGGAGTGCAGTCCCTTCTTCGGGGTCAGTCACACTCCTTAAGGCGCCTCATGCACTTCCTGGGGAAGATGGTTGCAGCTATGGAGGCAGTGCCATTTGCGCAATTCCATCTACGGCCACTCCAATGGGACATTCTTCGCAAATGGGACAAGAGTTCGGCTTCTCTCGACAAGAACATCTCTCTTTCCCTCGCAACCAAAACATCTCTTCGGTGGTGGCTCCTCCCCACATCTCTGTCCCGGGGGAAAATCCTTCCTACCCCCAACCTGGGCCGTGGTCACCACGGACGCGAGCCTGTCAGGTTGGGGAGCGGTCTTTCTTCACCACAGGGCTCAAGGAACCTGGATTCCAATAGAATCATCCCTTCAGATCAATATCCTGGAGATAAGGGCAGTATATCTAGCCCTATTGGCTTTCCATCGGTGGCTGGAGGGCAGGCAGATCCGAATCCAGTCGGACAACGCCACTGCCGTCGCCTACATCAACCACCAAGGCGGCACTCGCAGTCGTCAAGCCTTCCAGGAAGTCCGACGGATTCTGCAGTGGGTGGAAAACGCAGACTTCACCATCTCCGCAGTTCACATCCCGGGCGTAGAAAACTGGGAAGCAGATTTTCTCAGTCGTCAGGGCATGGACGTGGGGGAATGGTCTCTTCACCCAGACGTGTTTCGAGAGATCTGCCACTGCTGGGGAACGCCGGACGTCGATCTCATGGCGTCACGACACAACAACAAGGTCCCGGCCTTCATGGCACGGTCTCAGGATCACAGAAGCTCTGGCCGCGGACGCTTTGGTCCAGGATTGGTCGCAGTTTCGACTGCCATATGTGTTTCCCCCTCTGGCGATGCTGCCCAGGGTACTACGCAAAATCCGGTCCGACTGCCGTCGCGCCATTCTCGTCGCTCCAGACTGGCCGAGGCGGTCGTGGTATCCGGATCTGTGGCATCTCACGGTGGGTCAACCGTGGGCACTTCCAGACCGCCCAGACTTGCTGTCCCAAGGCCCGTTTTTCCATCTGAATTCTGTGGCCCTCAACCTGACTGTGTGTCCATTGAGTCCTGGCTCCTAGCGTCTTCAGGGTTATCTCAGGATGTAATTGCCACCATGAGACAAGCCAGGAAACCAATGTCCGCCAAGATCTATCACAGGACTTGGCAAATCTTCTTATCCTGGTGCTCTGATAACGGTTTTTCTCCATGGCCGTTTGCCTTACCCACATTTCTTTCATTCCTACAATTTGGAATGGATATGGGTTTGTCCCTCGGCTCTCTCAAGGGCCAAGTGTCGGCGCTCTCCGTGTTTTTTCAAACGCGACTAGCCAGACTTCCGCAGGTCCGCACGTTCCTGCAGGGGGTTTGCCACATGGTCCCACCTTGCAAACGTCCGTTGGAACCTTGGGATCTTAACAGGGTCCTGACGGCTTTTCAAAAGCCGCCTTTTGAGCCGTTGCGGGATGTCTCTCTCTCCCGTCTTTCTCAGAAGGTGGCCTTCCTGGTTGCAGTCACATCACTTCGGAGAGTGTCGGAGCTTGCAGCGCTGTCATGCAAATCTCCTTTCCTGGTTTTCCACCAGGATAAGGTGGTTTTGCGTCCTGTCCCGGAATTCCTCCCTAAGGTGGTATCCCCTTTTCATCTAAATCAGGATATCTCCTTTCCTTCCTTTTGCCCTAATCCAATTCACCAGTGTGAGAAGGATTTACACTCCTGGCCGCTGTTACCTGCACTCAGCTCCAGAGCTGTAATCTGAGCTCCAGCGTCTGCCTGATCTGTCTGCAGCTGTGCTGACCTGACCAGCAATCGCCGGGGAATCCATCACTCGGTGCTCGCTGTTCAGGCTGCACTCTGGAGCTCAGGGGACAGCTCCGGGGTTCAGTGCATGTAACCGCGGCCAGGACTGGTTTTACAGGAGATTCCTCCGGTAGCCAGGCTGACCCGGTATGCAAGTGTCAGGATCCGTGTGACATGCGCATGCCACCCGGATTCTGACTTGCATGGGGGTGAGAGAGCTGAGAATCGCATCAAATCGCAGCATGCTGTGATTTCAAGGAGAGCCCGTGTATCGTCTGGAAAAACAGGGAAATGGAGACAGCCTCATTAGAAACCATTTGCAAGATTGCAAACCGTTTCTCAATGCGAGGGAATTTGCAGGACAAAAACGCTAGTGGAGAAGAGGCCTTAGGCTGAGACCACACGTGAGTTAGCGCAAGTTCTCGCATGACACTCGGCTCACACTCGCAGCACAGCGAGAGCCGAGTGTCATGCGAGTGCAATGCAACTGTGGTCCGATCGTGCGATCAGACCAGTTGCGGAGGGGAGGGCCAACACTGCAGAGGGGAGGAGGAGGGCAGGGCCGGCGCTGAGGAGGGGAGGGCCGGTGCTGCGAAGGAGAGGGAGGGATTTATTTCCCTATCTCCTCCATTGCCGGCTGATGTGAGAATCGCACTGCACTCGCGGTACACCAGTGTAATGCGAGAGCAATGCAATGTTTTAATAGCATACGGAGAACAGTGAAAGCTGGGCACTAATCACTGACCGCTCCACCACACACACGTGGTACTCCTATTACAATCCACCGATGCTGCGGGACCAACTTGCTCCGGTAAAAAAAAGCAATAAACTACTAGAGGTGCTCCTGCCAAGCATAGAACAGTCCACTAGAAAAATTGAGAGAGCAGGGCACTAACTCAGTGGTAGTTTAAAAATACCTTTATTTCAGCATACAGGTTACATCAAAAACGTGGGGGGAGGAGAAAACACAGATGTCCGGCACAACAGATGACGGCCGTTTCGTGCTCAGCAAGCAATTCAACAGATCTACCTAGATAGGGTAGATCTGTTGAAGTGCTTGCTGAGCACGAAACGGCTGTGCCGAACGTCTGTGTTTTTTCCTCCCCCCACATTTTTGATGTAACCTGTATGCTGAAATAAAGGTATTTTTAAGCTACCACTGAGTTAGTGCCTTGCTCTCTCAATTTTTCCAATGCAATGTTTCTCTTGAACCCGTAGACTTGAATGGGTGCAAGTGTAACAGGATTGCATTGCACCTGCAGCATGCTGCGACTGTTTTCTCGGTCCGATTAGGGCTGAGAAAATAATCGCTCATGGGAGCTGCCCCATAGAGTACTATTGGTCTGAGTGGAATGCGATTTTTTTATTGCGTCCCAGTAGCTCCGTATTATTCGCCGTGTCTGCTAGGCCTTACTAAAAAAGTAAAGATAAAGTTAAAAAAAAAGTTAAAAGTATTAAAAAAAAAAAAATTGGGGAAAAAATAAAATTAAATATTCCAATAAATATGTATATTTATGTAATAAAAACAAAAACACTGCACAACTTTGGTATTGCCGTGTCCATAACAATTCGAGCTATAAAACTCTCACACTAGTTAGCCCCTTCAGTGAACACAGTAAAAAAAATAAAAAATGTAGCAAAAACTATGTGTTTTCATCATACACCTGCCCAAAAAAATTGAGTAAAACGCGATAAAAAAGTCACATGTAAATAAACATGGTACAACTGAAAACATCATCTTGTCCCGCAAAAAAACAAGCAACCATATAGCTACATCAGTGAAAAAATAAAAAAAATGTAGGTCTCAGAATACAGCAATGCAAAAACTTTTTTTTCCTAAAAAATAATTTTTTGGGTGTTAAAGCATCAAAACATAAAAAACTATATAAATGAGGTATCCCTGTAACTGTACAGACCCGAAGAATAAAACTGTTTTATCGCTTTTATTTCACAGTAAAGAACATAAAAAAAAAATCTTGAATTTCTGTTTCTTCTTGATTCTGCCTCACAAAGAGTGGATCACAAAGCAATCAGAAAATATGTGGCCCAAAATAGTACCAATAAAAACTCCAATTCATCCCGCAAAAATCAAGCCTTCACATGACTGTCAGCAGAAAAGTAAAAAACTGCAGTCTTCAAAATCCAGTGATGCAAAAACAATCTTTACTTTGTAAAAAGCAATTTTTAGTGTGATAGTCGCCAACAAAAAAAAACACCGCATAAATCTGGTATCACTGTAATCGTACTGCCCTGAGGAATAAAGCCGCCTAATCACTTATACCACAAGATGAATGGCGCAAAAAATAAATAAAGCCAATTCTTCAATCGCTATTGATTTGTTCATTCTGCCGCTAAAAGCTTGCAGTACAGTGCAGCTCATATTTATCCTGCGTTCTACGGTGAGCGCTTACACTGGAGACTACATGTAAATCTCTGAAAAACATGATTCAAACATAATTCTCAAATGAAAATTCACTGTAATGAGGCAGAGAAAGTCACTTTGACCTCTCGTCTGGCCTGTGGTCCGGCAGAGTCCATATTTTTATGCCTTTTTTCAAACGTGCACAAAAGTGCAATCAACAACAGTTTTTGTTCATCATTAAAAAGATGGATACCGCTGAACAAATGGAGTCCAGAGTAACTCTGCTGCCTCATTAGTGAATGGATCTGTGGTGCGTTTCATCTGAATCACGTATCTCAGAGATGCAGTTTAAAACCCCGATGTAAGTGCTCAGCGTAGAGCACAGGATAAAGGGGAACTAATTTAAAATGTTTGCAATCTTTAATTCTGCAACTTTTACTGTGTTTGGACTTTCCAGAGAGTAAATTGTCACTACACCCGTAAATGAATACTTAGAGAGGTGTAATTTCCAAAATTTGGTCACTTGAGGGGGATTTCTTCAGTTCTGCCGCTTAGGGGCTCTGCAAATTGAGTCCGCAAACTATTCTAGGAAAACCTGTGCTCCAAAAATCACATAGCGCTCCTTCCCTCCTGAGCCCTGTGGTGCAGCCAAATAGTACTGTACAGTCACATGTGGGGTATTGCCACATTCAGGACAAATTATGCAACACAATATCGGACCTTTTTTTTTATTTATTACCCTTGTAAAATTTTCAAATCTGGGGTTAAAACAACATTTTAGTGGTAAAAATGTAATTATTTTTCTTTACTGCCAAATAGTATAACATTTTGTGACACACCTGTGGTGTCAATATACTCACTGCACCTCTGGATGAATTAATTGAAAGGTGCAGCTTTTAACATGGAGTCACTTGTGGGGGATTTCTGTGCTCTGCCAATGTGACATGGCAATCGCAAACCAATGCAACTACATCTGATCTCAAATATGGTGCTCCTTTCCTTCTTGACTTTGCAATGTACCTCAAAATTAGTTTTCTTTGTCGCTCCATTGGGAGACCCAGACAATTGGGTGTATAGCTTCTGCCTCCGGAGGACACACAAAGTATTACACTTTAAAAAGTGTAACCCCTCCCCTCTGCCTATACACCCTCCCGTGGATCACGGGCTCCTCAGTTTTATGCTTTGTGTGGAAGGAGGCACACATCCACTCATGCATTCTCAACTTAGTTATGTCGGTTGGAAGAAAAGAGGGCCCCCACGGGGCCCCCGGCATGTTCCCTTCTCACCCCACTACGTCGGCGGTGTTGTTAAGGTTGAAGTACCCATTGCGGGTACAGAGGCTGGAGCCACATGCCGTCTCCTTCACCATCCCTTATACGGCTCTGGGAGAAGTGGGATCCTAAGCGGTCATCCATTTACTGGGACCGTGCTCCATCCGCAGCCCCTGTAGGAACCTGCCGGACCGGAGCCTCTTCAACCTCAGGGACCGGGCCCTGCAACTCAAAGGTACTCTGTGTCCCCATAGGGGACTGTGCAGGGAGCGCACCTTCTTCCTGGAAGCCGCGGCGGCTGCTGAATTCAGGAGGCCGGTGGACTTCCGCGCCGACCGTGCCTGCTTGTCGGGCGCGGTCTCAAATTTAGTCTCCGGCTTCATCGCGGCCTAGTCGCAAAAATCCCGCCCCCGGGCCTGCCTGTCAGGGGTAAGGGCGGGATTACCGACCTGACGTCGGATGTGAGGGCTGGAGCATCCTGCATGTTTCCTCCCCCCTCACTGATCACTGTGGGGACCCCAGATTCCCGCACTTTGCTGGCGCCGCCCACGGCTCCACTCTTTCCCTGAGAGCTCCGGCAGCCATTTTTTGGCATTCTGCCGGTGGAGGATTCTCAGTGAACAGCTCTACAGCTCCGGGGGATCCAAGGCAGGGAATCTGGAGGACACACTCCGCTCGTTAGCGGTCGGTAAGCCACACCGGTCACCCGGTGCTGGTCCCCCTAGGGTGCCGGATTAGATACGTATATATCTATATCTATCTGTTCGGTGGGCTGTATACCCCTTTCCCATATACCCTCAGTGATCACTCTCCTAGGAGACAACAGCATGTCGTCCACAAGGAGCAAAGCTGCTAAGGCACAGGGTTTTTTTGCGGCCTGTACCTCTTGTGGGGCTATGTTACCTGCGGGTTCCACCTACCCTCACTGTGAGCAATGCTCGACCCCTGTTTCGCTTGCTCAGCCGGAGCCTCGGACACTGGTGGGCCCCTCGGCTCATGTAGACCCCCCTGCTCCCCCTGACCAGGCTGCAGGGACAGAGTTCGCCTCTTTTGCTGAGAAACTCTCTGAGTCACTTTCTCAATCCATTGCACAGTCTATGGACAAATGGTCTTCTAAGCTGCTAGAGGCTTTGCAGTCCAGACCGGACCTTTCACAGGCCCCGGCCCCTGTTGGCTCGTCGCCTCCAGGCCTCTCTCGGTCCGCGCCGCAGCGCGCTCCCAGGTTGGCCCCTCGGTCTCAGGCAGAGGACTCCTGCCCGGACCGTAGTCCTAGACCGGCTAAGCGGGCTCGCTGGGACTCTTCCCCGACTTCCTCTCGCTGCTCGGGATCCCAGCTTGAGGACTCTCTGGAGGACGAGGCGGACGTCGCAGCTCAGGGCTCTGACCCTGACGTCGCCCTTAACCTTGATACACCTGAGGGGGACGCCTTAGTAAATGATCTTATCTCGTCCATCAACCAGGTGTTAGATCTCTCTCCCCCGCCTCCTCCTGTAGAGGAGTCGGCGTCTCAGCAGGAGAAACACCAGTTTCGGTTCCCCAAACGTACACGCAATACGTTTCTTGATCACTCTAACTTCAGGGACGCTGTCCAGAAGCCCAGAGCGGTCCCGGACAAGCGCTTTACTAAGCGCCTCACTGACACGCGTTACCCCTTCCCATCTGAAGTCGTTAAGGGTTGGGCTCACTGTCCCAAGGTGGATCCTCCAGTCTCATGATTGGCGACTAAATCCGTGGTGTCGGTTGCAGATGGCTCATCGCTAAAGGATGCCACTGACAGACAGATAGAGCTCCTGGTGAAGTCCATCTATGAGGCCACGGGCGCGTCTTTTGCCCCGGCCTTTGCAGCCGTGTGGGCACTCCAAGCTATCTCGGCTTGTCTGACTGAGATTAATGCTGTCACACGTAATTCTGCTCCACAAGTTGCGTCTTTGACCTCTCAGGCGTCAGCATTTTCATCCTACGCCATGAACGCCGTCCTGGACTCTGCTAGCCGTACAGCTGTAGCATCCGCTAACTCTGTGGCAGTCCGCAGGGCCATGTGGCTGCGCGAATGGAAGGCAGACTCGGCTTCCAAGAGGTTCTTAACCGGTTTGCCGTTTTCTGGCGACCGTTTGTTTGGCGAACGATTGGATGAGATTATTAAAGAATCCAAAGGAAAGGATTCCTCCTTACCCCAGGCCAAACCTAAGAGACCTCAACAGAGAAAGGTTCAATCGAGATTTCGGTCCTTTCGTCCCTCCGCCAAGTCCCAATCCTCTTCGTCCAACAGGCCGGAGAAAGGCCAGAGGAACTCCTATGCGTGGCGATCCAAGTCTCGCCCACAAAAGGCCGCAGGAAGCACTGCCTCCAAGACGGCTTCCTCATGACTCTCGGCCTCCCCTGACCGCATCCTCGGTCGGTGGCAGGCTCTCCCGCTTTGGCGACGCCTGGTGGCCACATGTTCAAGACCGATGGGTGAGAGACATTCTGTCTCATGGTTACAGGATAGAGTTCAGCTCTCGTCCTGCGGCTCGCTTCTTCAGAACCTCTCCGCCCCCCGCTCAGACCGACGCACTTTTTCAGGCAGTAGCCGCTCTAAACATGGAAGGAGTTGTGATCCCCGTTCCCCTTCAGGAACGTGGTCGCGGATTTTACTCCAACTTGTTCGTGGTGCCAAAAAAGGACGGGTCATTCCGTCCCGTTCTGGACCTCAAGCTACTCAACAGACATGTGAGAACCAGACGGTTCCGGATGGAATCTCTCCGCTCGGTCATCGCCTCAATGTCACAAGGAGACTTCCTAGCATCGATCGACATCAAGGATGCTTATCTCCATGTACCGATCGCACCCGAGCATCAACGTTTCCTGCGTTTCGCCATCGGGGACGAACACCTCCAGTTCGTGGCATTGCCTTTCGGCTTGGCGACAGCCCCACGGGTTTTCACCAAAGTCATGGCATCCGTTGTGGCGGTCCTGCATTCTCAGGGCCACTCGGTGATTCCCTACTTGGACGATCTCCTAGTCAGGGCCCCGTCTCGGGTGGCGTGTCAACAAAGTCTATCTGTCGCTCTGGCGACTCTCCAGCGGTTCGGGTGGATCATCAACTTCCCGAAATCCAAGTTGACACCGACCCAATCACTGACGTACCTTGGGATAGAGTTTCATACCCAGCAAGTGTTAGTCAAGCTTCCGAGCGACAAACAGCTTTCTCTGCAGGCAGGGGTGCAATCCCTTCTTCGGAGTCAGTCACACCCCTTAAGGCGCCTCATGCACTTCCTGGGGAAGATGGTGGCAGCTATAGAGGCAGTCCCGTTCGCGCAATTCCATCTTCGGCCACTCCAATGGGACATTCTCCGCAAATGGGACAGGAGTTCGGCTTCCCTCGACAGGAACGTCTCTCTTTAACTTGCAACCAAGACGTCACTTCAGTGGTGGCTCCTTCCCAATTCTCTGTCGCAGGGAAAATCCTTCCTACCCCCAACCTGGGCTGTGGTCACCACGAACGCGAGCCTGTCAGGGTGGGGAGCGGTTTTTCTCCACCACAGGGCTCAGGGAACCTGGACTCCGATAGAGTCATCCCTTCAGATCAATATTCTGGAGATAAGGGCAGTGTATCTAGCCCTATTGGCTTTTCATCGGTGGCTGGAGGGCAGGCAGATCCGTATCCAGTCGGACAATGCAACAAAATTAGCTGGATCAGAGAATTGAAAAAGGATAAACCCTAAAACATAACGTTTAATATTATGCAGATAAAAGTGAGGACAGCTCACAAGATTAGAAACGACGGTGGCACGAAACCACCCAAACTAAAATTGGGCTATGTATGGTAGGCCCAAACAAACTTAGTCCCAGAGAGGTACCACGGTAGGACTTTCTACACCTTATAGTTGCTGGTCACCACCTGAGACACTGACACACGCAACATCAACAATCAGAACCCCAAACTAGGGAAGATGTATGTCTGTGTGTGTCAAAAAGAGATAGAAACTCCTAGACCATTACGAACCATATGTTTCATAAACCCCACCTTAGGTGGGAACGGTCTTACCAGTCCGGAGATTCGCAGGCATTGAACAAGTGGTTAGAGGTTCAGGCAGGGGGCTGTTTCGCCAGCATGTCTAGATCCCTCTGAGACCTCAACCAAAAATAGGGCATATAATCACCATGCCCACTCCCATTTGGTGGTGATGGTGATTATATGCCCTATTTTTGGTTGAGGTCTCAGAGGGATCTAGACATGCTGGCGAAACAGCCCCCTGCCTGAACCTCTAACCACTTGTTCAATGCCTGCGAATCTCCGGACTGGTAAGACCGTTCCCACCTAAGGTGGGGTTTATGAAACATATGGTTCGTAATGGTCTAGGAGTTTCTATCTCTTTTTGACACACACAGACATACATCTTCCCTAGTTTGGGGTTCTGATTGTTGATGTTGCGTGTGTCAATGTCTCAGGTGGTGACCAGCAACTATAAGGTGTAGAAAGTCCTACCGTGGTACCTCTCTGGGACTAAGTTTGTTTGGGCCTACCATACATAGCCCAATTTTAGTTTGGGTGGTTTCGTGCCACCGTCGTTTCTAATCTTGTGAGCTGTCCTCACTTTTATCTGCATAATATTAAACGTTATGTTTTAGGGTTTATCCTTTTTCAATTCTCTGATCCAGCTAATTTTGTTCAATTACTGTGGATTCAAATTTTGGTATACTGCTATTTACCCCAGTCGGACAATGCCACTGCCGTCGCATACATCAACCACCAAGGCGGCACTCGCAGTCGTCAAGCCTTCCAGGAAGTCCGACGGATTCTGCAGTGGGTGGAAGCCACAGCTTCCACCATCTCCGCAGTTCACATCCTGGGCGTAGAAAACTGGGAAGCAGATTTTCTCAGTCGTCAGGGCATGGACGCGGGGGAATGGTCTCTGCACCCAGACGTGTTTCGAGAGATCTGTCGCCGCTGGGGAACGCCGGACGTCGATCTCATGGCGTCACGGCACAACAACAAAGTCCCGGCATTCATGGCACGGTCTCAGGATCACAGAGCTCTGGCGGCGGACGCGTTAGTTCAGGATTGGTCGCAGTTTCGACTGCCTTATGCGTTTCCTCCTCTGGCGATGCTGCCCAGAGTGTTACGCAAGATCAGTTCCGACTGCCGTCGCGCCATTCTCGTCGCTCCAGACTGGCCGAGGCGATCGTGGTACCCGGATCTGTGGCATCTCACGGTGGGTCAATCGTGGGCGCTTCCAGACCGCCCAGACTTGCTGTCACAAGGCCCGTTTTTCCATCTGAATTCTGTGGCCCTCAACCTGACTGTGTGGCCATTGAGTCCTGGCTCCTAGCGTCTTCAGGGTTATCTCAGGATGTAATTGCCACCATGAGACAGGCCAGGAAGCCTACGTCCGCCAAGATCTATTATAGGTCTTGGCAAATCTTCCTATCCTGGTGCGCTAATAACGGTTTTACTCCATGGCCGTTTGCCTTACCCACTTTTCTTTCATTCCTTCAATCCGGAATGGACAAGGGTCTGTCACTTGGCTCTCTCAAGGGCCAAGTATCGGCGCTCTCCGTGTTTTTTCAAAAGCGTCTAGCCAGGCTTCCGCAGGTCCGCACGTTCCTGCAGGGAGTTTGCCACATAGTCCCACCTTACAAGCGTCCGCTGGAACCCTGGGATCTTAACAGGGTGCTAACGGCTCTTCAGAAACCACCTTTCGAGCCGCTGCGGGATGTCTCTCTATCACGTCTTTCGCAGAAGGTGGCCTTCCTAGTGGCAGTCACATCACTTTGGAGAGTGTCTGAGCTAGCAGCGCTGTCATGCAAAGCCCCCTTCCTGGTGTTTCACCAGGATAAGGTGGTTCTGTGTCCGGTCCCGGAATTTCTCCCTAAGGTGGTATCCTCTTTTCATCTCAATCAGGATATCTCCTTGCCTTCATTTTGCCCTAATCCAATTCACCAGTGTGAAAAGGATTTGCACTCTTTGGATCTTGTGAGAGCACTCCGGCTCTACGTGTCTCGCACGGCGCCCCTGCGTCGTTCAGATGCGCTCTTTGTCCTTGTCGCTGGCCAGCGTAAGGGCTCGCAGGCTTCCAAGTCAACCTTGGCTCGGTGGATCAAGGAACCGATTCTCGAAGCCTACCGTTCTTCTGGGCTTCCGCTTCCTTCAGGGCTGAAAGCCCATTCTACCAGAGCCGTGGGTGCGTCCTGGGCATTGCGGCACCGGGCTACGGCTCAGCAGGTGTGTCAGGCAGCTACGTGGTCTAGTCTGCACACTTTCACGAAACACTATCAAGTGCATACCTATGCTTCGGCAGACGCCAGTCTAGGTAGGTGAGTCCTTCAGGCGGCGGTTGCCCACCTGTAAGAGGGGGCCGTTTTTTTCGGCTTTTTTTATTGAGGTATTCTTTTACCCACCCAGGGACTGCTCTTGGACGTCCCAATTGTCTGGGTCTCCCAATGGAGCGACAAAGAAGAAGGGAATTTTGTTTACTTACCGTAAATTCCTTTTCTTCTAGCTCCTATTGGGAGACCCAGCACCCGCCCCTGTACCCTTCGGGCTGGTTGTCTTTTTGTGTACACATGTTGTTCATGTTGAATTGTTCTTTTGGTTCATGGTTTGCAGTTCTCCGAACATCCTTCGGATTGC
This sequence comes from Anomaloglossus baeobatrachus, assembly GCF_048569485.1. Classification (NCBI taxonomy): domain Eukaryota; kingdom Metazoa; phylum Chordata; class Amphibia; order Anura; family Aromobatidae; genus Anomaloglossus; species Anomaloglossus baeobatrachus. The sequence goes on along the minus strand of NW_027442667.1, from coordinate 70,491 downwards.
ATTTACCCTAGACCAATTTATAAGTTTTCTCCTTCCTGCTTTTGCACCAAAACTGAGGAGCCCGTGATCCACGGGAGGGTGTATAGGCAGAGGGGAGGGGTTACACTTTTTAAAGTGTAATACTTTGTATGGCCTCCGGAGGCAGAAGCTATACACCCAATTGTCTGGGTCTCCCAATAGGAGCTAGAAGAAAAGGAATTCACGGTAAGTAAACAAAATTCCCTTCTTCAACCACATTTGGGGTATCAGCATACTCTGGAGAAATTCCACAATAAACTGTATGGTTCATTTGTGCCACCCCGGCGCAGACCGGGGTGCTCGGATCCTGGAGATGTTCGTGGCTCAAGGGGTCCGGGCTCGGCTGACGCTTCTATCTTTGCAAGGGGTTTATTTACAGGGGAGAAGTTCGTGACGCCATCTGCGGGTTGCAGTAATGGGAGTACCACCACTGCCAAAGGTAGTACCGGGACAGATGGTGTTGGGCAGCAAGGTGTTAGTCCCTCCGCAGGTAGGGAAGGCCCCGGACTCTGGGGTTTGGGAGGTTTGGAAAGATGAGAGGCAGGGAGCAGGGTACTCACTGTTGGTAGACGTGGTGCTGGTTGATGCTTGCAACGTAAACACACACACGTTGTAGGTAAAACAAAAGTCTCTGTGTACCGCTGCCACTATGGGGAGCCCATCCAGGTGTCCGCTCCCAATGATGCTGCTTGGTAATCTGGAGCCTGCCTCCGTGCACAATTTAGGTGTTTGTAGATGGTCCCTTGGCTTGAAGCTGTTGGGATGCTCATTATTTGTAGTGTAGCTGTGCTCTTGATGACTGGCACTTAGGATTTCAGTTGGGCTGCTTTATATGGAAAGCCCTATCCCCCGTGTTGTGCTGATGCCTTCAATCTCTGAGCTCTTGGGGAAAGTTCATAAAGAAACTATCCTCCACAGGTTAATTATCAGGACGGATAAACCTGCTCCTGACCTAGGGTCCTGTACCCTGCCGTGCTCTGTACCAGTCCGGTTATTGGGCTTGCTGGTGCCGACGGTCCTCCAAGACTATGTCTGTTCACCCTTCCCAAGTCGCTGCGACTGGTCCTCGACTCCTCCGGTCCCGGACTACCGTCTGCGACCCAATCTAGTCCAGCTCCTCGGCAGCTACTACTCCCCAGCTCCTAACTCTTTGAGGGCTCTCACTCAACTGCAGTCACCCCTCCCACCAGTCTGCCTGACCCCTAGGTGGGTGGCCCTATTCCAGCTAGACCAACCCACTGGTTTGTCTGTTCAGTTCTGGTGTGACGTGTTGATTGGGATTTGTGGTGCGGGTAGTAGAAGCATCACTGAGTGGAACCTGAACCATGGGGAGTAGGCCCTGCATCCCTTGGAGGGGATGCAGTTCCCTGTAGCACCCTGATATATTCAGGGTCGCTACACATTTTCACCTGATACCCTTGTGAAAAAAACCTATCTGGTTGAAGTAACAAGTTTGTGGGAAAAAAAAATAAATGCATTTATATTTATGGCTCAATTCTGTAAAATCCCTGGGGGTTCGAAGGTGCTCACCAAACATCTATAAATTCCTTGAGGGGTCTAGTTTACAAAATGCGGTCACATGTTGGGGAGCTCCACTGTTGGAGGTCTCCAAATTCGACATGGTGTCCGCTAATGATTCCAGCTAATTTTGCTTTAAAAAATTCCAATGGCGCCCCTTTCCTTCCAAGCCCTGCAGTGCGCCCAAACAATTGATTTCTACCACATATGAAGTATCAATGTACTCAGGAGAAATTGCACAATAAATTTTATGGTACATATGTTCCTGATACCCTTGTGAAAATGCAATATTTTATGGCTAAATTAACAGTTTTGAGTAAAAAAGTAAAATTTTCTTTTTTTCCTTACACATTGCTTTGGTTCATGTGAAGCACCTAAAGGGTTAATAAACTTCTTGGATGTGGTTTGGAGCAGAGTGAGGGGTGCAGTTTTTCGAATGGGGTCACTTTTGGGTATTTTCTGTCACCTAGGCCTCTCAAAGTCACTTCAAATGTGATGTGGTCCCTAAAAAAATGGTTTTGTAATTTTTTTTTTCGAAAACTGAGAAGTTGCTGATGAACTTTGAACCCTTCTAACTTTTTAAGTAAAAAAAATTGTTTCAAAAATTGCGTTGATGTAAAGTAGACATGTGGGAAATGTTCTTTACTGACTATTTTGTGTGACATACAGTATCTTTCAGATTTATAGGCATAACATTTCAAATTTTGAAAATTGTGAAATTTTTAAAATTTTTGCCAAATTTCCGATATTTTCCTAAATAAACACACAAAATATGACCTTAATTCTACCACTAACATGATGTCCAATATGTCACAAAAAAGCAATGTCAGAATCAGCACGATCCGTTGAAGCGTTCCAGAGTTATAACCTGTCAAAGTTACACTTGTCAGAAGTGCAAAAAATTGCCCGGTCATTAACCCCTTAACGACCCATGACGTACTGGGTACGTCATGGTGACATGGTGCTAAACGACCCATGACTTACCCAGTATGTCATGGCGAAATCGCGGCCTCGGAGCCCCGGTGAGTGCAATCGGTACACACAAACCGCAGATTCGGGGAGGAGGGGACTTCTGCCTGACCTCAGGAGGGGTGGTGCCTCCTCCCCGGAGCTACGGAGGCTGTGATTGGCTGACGAACACCGCTCAGCCAATCACAGCCACTGTAATGTTCCAGCCATTGAAAATGACTGAAACATTGAAATCCAGCCCTAATCAGTGCAGCTGTAGCACTGATTATTGGCTGGAGCTGGGTGATCGGTGCTTCACCAGCCCCCAGCTCTGATTGGAGAGATCGGCCTTGTGACCGATCTCTCCAATCACCGTGGATCTGGGGCCGTGACCACTCCCCTCCGCTTTACTCCGTCCGTGGAAGCCGAGTGGAGCGATCCCTGCAAGTGCCCTGGTAAGCCCCTGCCCCCGATCCGCTGCAACCGCCGCCGATCCCCCGATCCACTGCCGCCACCGATCCCCCGCCGATCTCCTCTATCTGCTGCAGCCGCCTCCATCTGCCACCGCTCCCCCTTATCAGCCACTGCCCCCTCCGTGAGCTGCTGCCCGCGCTCTCCCATCCTCACCTGTTGTCCCCTCCACCATCTCCCACCCTGTGCGATCTGCCACCGCTCTCCACCATCTCACCTTCCCGATCTGCTGCCCGCTGTCTCACCTCCCCATCTGCTGCACGCTCTCTGCCATCTCACCTCCCCATCTGCTGCCCCCTCCCCCATATCACCTCCCCATCTGCTGCCCTCTCCCCCATCTCACCTCCCGATCTGCTGCACGCTCTCCACCATCTCACCTCCCCATCTGCTGCACGCTCTCCGCCATCTCACCTCCCGATCTGCTGCATGCTCTCTGCCATCTCACCTCCCGATCTGCTGCACGCTCTCCGCCATCTCACCTCCCGATCTCCTGCACGCTCTCCGCCATCTCACCTCCCGATCTGCTGCACGCTCTCTGCCATCTCACCTCCCGATCTGCTGCACGCTCTCTGCTATCTCACCTCCCGATCTGCTGCATGCTCTCCACCATCTCACCTCCCGATCTGCTGCACGCTCTCCACCTTCTCACCTCCCGATCTGCTGCACGCTCTCCACCTTCTCACCTCCCGATCTGCTGCCCGCTCTCTGCCATCTCACCTCCCGATCTGCTGCCCGCTCTCTGCTATCTCACCTCCCTATCTGCTGCACGCTCTCTGCCATCTCACCTCCCGATCTGCTGCACGCTCTCTGCCATCTCACCTCCCGATCTGCTGCACGCTCTCTGCCATCTCACCTCCCCATCTGCTGCACGCTCTCTGCCATCTCACTTCCCCATCTGCTGCACGCTCTCTGCCATCTCAGCTCTCCATCTGCTGCACGCTCTCTGCCATCTCACCTCCCTATCTTCTGCACGCTCTCCGCCATCTCACCTCCCGATCTGCTGCACGCTCTCTGCCACCTCACCGTCCCATCTGCTGCATGCTCTCTGCCATCTCACCTCCCGATCTGCTGCACGCTCTCCGCCATCTCACCTCCCGATCTGCTGCACGCTGTCCGCCATCTCACCTCCCCATCTACTGCACGCTCTCTGCCATCTCACCTCCCCATCTGCTGCACGCTCTCCGCCATCTCACCTCCCGATCTGCTGCACGCTCTCTGCCATCTCACCTCCCCATCTGCTGCACGCTCTCTGCTATCTCACCTCCCCATCTGCTGCACGCTCTCTGCCATCTCACCTCCCGATCTGCTGCACGCTCTCTGCCATCTCACCTCCCGATCTGCTGCACGCTCTCTGCCATCTCACCTCCCGATCTGCTGCACGCTCTCTGCCATCTCACCTCCCCATCTGCTGCACGCTCTCCCTCATCAGCTGCTGCCCCCCTCCCTGATCTGCTACCCCCTCTCACCCTCCCTGATCTGCAGCCTGCTCTCTCCCATCCTCTTCATCTGAAGCCCCCTCCCCCACCTCTCACCTCCCGATCTGCTGCCCCCTCCACCACCTCTCACCCTCCCGCTCTCTCCCATCCTCCGCCGCGCCCTCTCCCATCCTCCGCCGCTCCCTCTCACATCCTCCATCCATCTTTTTTTCCATCCCACCTAGCCCCCCCCTTTTTGCAGCACATCCATGCGTGTGTCCTGACTTTTCTTCGGCGCTCCATTGGGAGACCCAGACGATTGGGTGTATAGCACTGCCTCCGGAGGCCACACAAAGCATTACACTAAAAAGTGTAAGGCCCCTCCCCTTCTGGCTATACACCCCCCGTGGGATCACGGGCTGCTCAGTTTTCAAGCTTTGTGCGAAGGAGGTCAGACATCCACGCATAGCTCCACTGTTTAGTCAGCAGTAGCTGCTGACTATATCGGATGGAAGAAAAGAGGGCCCATACTAGGGCCCCCAGCATGCTCCCTTCTCACCCCATTCCTATTGGCGGTGTTTGTTAAGGTTGAGGTACCCATTGTGGGTACGGAGGCTGGAGCCCACATGCTGCTTTCCTTCCCCATCCCCCTGAGGGGCTCTGAGGAAGTGGGATCTTACCGGCCCCCAAGCCCTGAGGCCGGGCTCCATCCACAGACCCGTAGAACCTGCTGGATACGGAGCTGGGTACCGTTCAGGGACAAGGCCCTGCAACATTCAGGTACTCTGTGTCCCCGTATGGACAGGCCGCGCACACTCCAGACTTGCTGGGTGTGCTAGTGCGCCGGGGACAGTAGCGCTGCGCGCTGGGGTTACAGTCACTGCAGTTTCTCTGAGGGACTTTATGTGTTGGGGACTGCCGCGCCGGCCGCCCCTGGAGCGGCGGCGCGGCTGAGACTTGTGGTGCGCCGGGGACTTAGCGCCGACCGTGCTTTTACGACGGCGGCGCTTATAAATCTAGTCCCCGGCTTTTGCGGCCTAGCTCCGCTTCGTTCCCGCCCCCACCCTGTCAATCAGGGCAAGGGAGAGACGCTGTACGATAGTCAGCGCCGAGGGCTGGAGTCTTATTTACATACTCCAGCCCTCTCACTGGGCACAGTGGGACGCCAGTTCCCGCTCTTTGTCTGCAGCACGCCCAGGGCCCGCCCCTCTCCACAGGACGCCGGCAGCCATTCCTACATGCAGTCTAGCTGGAGAACGGACACAGGCTCTGGGAGACCCAGACAAGGGATTTCTGGCGACCACACACCCGCGTTAAGCGGGCGGTAAGCAGCACATTAGTGCTGGCCCCACTAGTGCCACAGTGTTATATTGGTGTATTTTTTTCTCTATACCATTTATATATATATATATATTGCACTGTAAGGTCGCTTCTTGGCTGTATACCCTATATTGCTCTGAGGAGACGACAACATGTCATCCGCAAAACGCAAGGGTGCCAAGACACAGGCTGTATACGCTGCTTGTGCCGCTTGTGGGGCTGATCTACCGGCAGGTTCCAAAGACCCCCATTGTGTGCAATGTTCGGTCCCTGTGCCACTTCGTCAGCCGGAGTCTATGGTGGTAGTGGCCCAGGCAGAGTCACCGGTGAACCCTGTCCCGGTGACGGGGACAGAGTTTGCAGTTTTTGCTGACAAGATGTCTGTCACTATGACAAAAATCCTAGAGACCTTGCAGGCCAGGCCAGTTACTCAGACCATGGACACTGCTGCGTCAATGTTCCCCGGTCCCCCTCAGTTGGAGTTAATCCGTGCTTCAAGGGGGTCCCAGGCATCTCAGGCTGAAGGCTCTGACTCAGATGACAGTCCCAGGCAGCCTAAGCGAGCTCGCTGGGAGAGACCCTCCACGTCATCACGCGGATCAGGGTCTCAGCGAGAAGAGTCTCTGCGTGATGAGACAGAGGAGGGTGATCAGGAGTCTAATCCTGAGACCGCTCTCAATCTGGATACTCCTGATGGTGACGCCATGGTAAATGACCTTATAGCGGCCATCAATGGACTGTTGGATATTTCTCCCCCAGCCCCTTCAGCAGAAGAGGCAGCTGCACAGCAGGAGAAGTTCCATTTCAGGTATCCCAAGCGTAAACTGAGTACTTTTCTGGACCACGCTGACTTCAGAGAATCAGTCCAGAAACACCATGCTTATCCAGACAAGCGTTTCTCCAAACGTCTTAAGGATACACGTTATCCCTTTCCCCCTGACGTGGTCAAACGCTGGACCCAGTGTCCAAAGGTGGATCCACCAATCTCCAGGCTTGCGGCTAGATCCATAGTTGCAGTGGAGGATGGGGCTTCACTTAAGGATGCCAATGACAGACAGATGGACCTTTGGTTGAAATCTGTCTATGAAGCTATCGGCGCGTCGTTTGCTCCAGCATTCGCGGCCGTGTGGGCACTCCAAGCTATTTCAGCTGGTCTGGCACAGGTGGACTCTATCATACGTCCAGCAGTGCCGCAAGTGAAGTCCTTAACTTCGCAAATGTCTGCGTTTGCGACCTATGCTATCAACGCTGTCCTGGACTCTACGAGCCGTACCTCAATGGCGTCTGCCAACTCGGTGGTTTTGCGCAGAGCCTTGTGGTTAAAAGAATGGAAAGCGGATTCTGCTTCCAAAAAATGTTTAACCAGCTTGCCACTATCTGTAGACAGACTGTTCGGTGAGCAATTGGCTGAAATCATTAAACAGTCCAAGGGTAAAGACTCCTCCTTACCCCAGCCCAGATCAAGCAAACCTCAACAAAGGAAGTGGCAGTCGAGGTTTCGGTCCTTTCGAGGCTCCGGCAAGGCCCAATTCCCCTCGTCCAAAGGGACTCAGAAGGAGCAAAGGGGCTCAGATTCCTGGCGGGCTCACTCACGCCCCAAGAAAGCAACCGGAGGAACCGCTTCCAAGGCGGCTGCCTCATGACTTTCGGCCTCCTCCCTCCGCATCCTCGGTCGGTGGCAGGCTCTCCCGCTTTTGCGACATTTGGCTGCCACAGGTCAAGGACCGGTGGGTAACAGACATTTTGTCTCACGGGTACAGGATAGAGTTCAGTTCTCGTCCTCCGCCTCGGTTCTTCAGAACTTCCCCACATCCCGACCGAGCAGATGCGCTTCTGCAGGCGGTGGGCTCACTAAGGGCAGAAGGAGTGGTGATCCCTGTTCCTCTTCAGGAACAAGGGCAAGGTTTTTACTCCAATCTCTTCGTGGTTCCAAAAAAGGACGGCTCGTTCCGTCCTGTTCTGGACCTAAAGCTGCTCAACAAGCATGTGAACGCCAGGCGGTTCCGGATGGAATCCCTCCGCTCCGTCATTGCCTCAATGTCTCAAGGAGATTTCCTTGCATCAATCGACATCAAAGATGCTTATCTCCACGTGCCGATTGCTACAGAGCACCAACGTTTTCTACGTTTTGTGATAGGACACGAACATCTCCAGTTCGTAGCTCTGCCATTTGGTCTGGCGACAGCCCCACGGGTTTTCACCAAGGTCATGGCGGCAGTGGTAGCAGTCTTGCACTCCCAGGGACACTCGGTGATCCCTTACTTGGACGATCTACTTGTCAAAGCACCCTCTCAAGAGGCATGCCAACACAGCCTGAATGTTGCGCTGGAGACTCTCCAGACTTTCGGGTGGATCATCAACTTTTCAAAGTCAAATCTGTCACCGACTCAATCACTAACGTATCTTGGCATGGAGTTTCATACTCTGCCAGCGATAGTGAAGCTTCCGCTGGACAAGCAGCGGTCACTACAGACAGGGGTACGGTCTCTCCTTCATGGTCAGTCGCACTCCTTAAGGCGCCTCATGCACTTCCTAGGGAAGATGGTGGCAGCAATGGAGGCAGTCCCGTTTGCACAGTTTCATCTGCGCCCACTTCAATGGGACATTCTCCGCCAATGGGACGGGAAGTCAACTTCCCTGGACAGGAAAGTCTCCCTTTCCCAGACGGCCAAGGACTCTCTGCAATGGTGGCTTCTTCCCACCTCATTATCACAGGGAAGATCATTCCTGCCCCCATCCTGGGCAGTGGTCACGACAGACGCGAGTCTGTCAGGGTGGGGAGCAGTTTTTCTCCACCACAGGGCTCAAGGGACGTGGACTCAGCAGGAGTCCACCCTTCAGATCAATGTTCTGGAAATCAGGGCAGTGTATCTAGCCCTACTAGCCTTCCAGCAGTGGCTGGAAGGAAAGCAGATCCGAATTCAGTCGGACAACTCCACAGCGGTGGCATACATCAACCACCAAGGAGGGACACGCAGTCGGCAAGCCTTCCAGGAAGTCCGGCGGATTCTGTTGTGGGTGGAGGACAGAGCATCCACCATATCAGCGGTTCACATCCCGGGCGTAGAAAACTGGGAAGCAGACTTCCTCAGTCGCCAGGGTATGGACGCAGGGGAATGGTCCCTTCACCCGGACGTGTTTCAGGAAATCTGTCGCCGCTGGGGGGTGCCGGACGTCGACCTAATGGCGTCGCGGCACAACAACAAGGTCCCGACGTTCATGGCGCGGTCTCGCGATCAAAGGGCTCTGGCGGCAGACGCCTTAGTGCAAGATTGGTCGCAGTTCCGGCTCCCTTATGTGTTCCCACCTCTGGCACTCTTGCCCAGAGTGCTACGCAAGATCAGATCCGATTGCAGCCGCGTCATACTCGTCGCCCCAGACTGGCCGAGGAGGTCGTGATACCCGGATCTGTGGCATCTCACGGTCGGCCAACCGTGGGCACTACCAGACCGACCAGACTTACTGTCCCAAGGGCCGTTTTTCCATCGGAATTCTGCGGCCCTGAACCTGACTGTGTGGCCATTGAGTCCTGGATCCTAGCGTCTTCAGGATTATCCCAAGGAGTCGTTGCCACCATGAGACAGGCTAGGAAGTCCACTTCTGCTAAGATCTACCACAGAACGTGGAGGATTTTCTTATCCTGGTGCTCTGCACAAGGAGTATCCCCCTGGCCGTTCGCGTTACCTACTTTTCTTTCCTTCCTGCAATCTGGGTTGGAAAAGGGCTTGTCGCTCGGCTCCCTTAAAGGGCAAGTCTCGGCACTATCCGTGTTTTTTCAGAAGCGTCTAGCACGTCTTTCTCAGGTGCGCACGTTCCTGCAGGGGGTTTGTCATATCGTCCCTCCGTACAGGCGACCGTTAGATCCATGGGATCTAAACAGGGTACTAGTTGCTCTCCAGAAGCCGCCCTTCGAGCCTCTGAGGGATGTTTCACTTTCTCGTCTCTCACAGAAAGTGGTCTTTCTAGTGGCGGTCACGTCTCTTCGGAGAGTGTCTGAGCTAGCAGCGCTGTCATCCAAGGCTCCCTTCCTGGTGTTCCACCAGGACAAGGTAGTGCTGCGCCCCATTCAGGAGTTTCTCCCTAAGGTGGTATCCTCTTTTCATCTTAATCAGGATATCTCCTTGCCTTCCTTTTGTCCTCATCCAGTTCTTCGGTATGAAAAGGATTTACATTTGTTAGATCTGGTGAGAGCACTCAGAATCTACATTTCCCGCACGGCGCCCCTGCGCCGCTCGGATGCACTCTTTGTCCTTGTCGCTGGTAAGCGCAAAGGGTCGCAGGCTTCAAAAGCCACCCTGGCTCGATGGATCAAAGAACCAATTCTTGAAGCCTACCGTTCTGCTGGGCTTCCGGTTCCATCAGGGCTGAAGGCCCACTCTACCAGAGCCGTGGGTGCGACCTGGGCATTACGACACCAGGCTACGGCTCAACAGGTGTGCCAGGCAGCTACCTGGTCGAGTCTGCACACTTTCACCAAACATTATCAGGTGCATACCTATGCTTCGGCGGACGCCAGCCTAGGTAGAAGAGTCCTGCAGGCGGCAGTTACCTCCCCGTAGGGGAAGGCTGTCTTTGCAGCTCTAACATGAGGTATTTCTTTACCCACCCAGGGACTGCTTTTGGACGTCCCAATCGTCTGGGTCTCCCAATGGAGCGCCGAAGAAGAAGGGAATTTTGTTACTTACCGTAAATTCCTTTTCTTCTAGCTCCTATTGGGAGACCCAGCACCCGCCCTGTTGTCCTTCGGGATGGTTGGTTTTTTTTCGGGTACACATGTTGTTCATGTTGAACGGTTTTCAGTTCTCCGATGTTACTTCGGAGTGAATTTGTTTAAACCAGTTATTGGCTTTCCTCCTTCTTGCTTTAGCACTAAAACTGAGCAGCCCGTGATCCCACGGGGGGTGTATAGCCAGAAGGGGAGGGGCCTTACACTTTTTAGTGTAATGCTTTGTGTGGCCTCCGGAGGCAGTGCTATACACCCAATCGTCTGGGTCTCCCAATAGGAGCTAGAAGAAAAGGATTTTACGGTAAGTAACAAAATTCCCTTCTTTTTGTTATGTAAACTAAGTAAGAAGTACAAATAAACTTAGTTTAGGGCCAGTAAAATTATACTGTATTAATCGTCAACTACAGTATTTTTTACTGAATATTGTAAGGGTCAGCCCAGTGCCTCACGTGAGAGCGATGCACGAGTCTCACATCGCATCATCCGGCACGGTCGCTCTTTTCCAGACAGCAGTGTGCGGCTGTGCCGGATGATGCGATGCGAGATTCGTGCATCGCTCTCACGTGTGGTACTTGCCATAGTGTCAGTTGCAGGCGCTCATTATTTATTTTTTTTTTAACTGATGTCCGTATTTTTTATTTCGCCAAACTAATTTTTTTGTATGAGGGGGGTCTAGTTTCCAAAATGGGGTCAGATGTGGGGGAGCTCCATTGTTTAGGCACCTCAGGGGGTCTCCAAATGCAACATGGCGTCTGCTAATAATTCCAACCAATTTTGTGAAATGCTGTGAAATGGCGCTCCTTCTCTTCTGAGCCCCGCCATGCGTCCAAACAATTGGTTTTCACCACGTATGAGGTATCTGTGTACTCAGGAGAAATTGCACAATACGTTTTATGGTGCATTTTTTCCTGATACCCTTGTGAAAAAAAAGCTACCTGTTTGAAAAAACAATTTTGTGGTAAAAAAAAAATAAATATTTTCACGGCTGAACATTACAAACGTTTGTAAAGCCTCCAGGGGTTCAAAGTGCTCACTAAACAGCTAGATAAATTCCATGAGGGGTCTAGTTTCCAAAATGGGGTCAATTGTGGGGGAGCTCCATTGTTTAGGCACCTCAGGGGGATCTCCAAATGCAACATGGCGTCCGCTAATAATTCCAACCAATTTTCCTGTGAAATGGCGCTCCTTCTCTTCTGAGCCCTGCCGTGCGCCCAAACAATTGATTTCCACCACATATGAGGTATCTGTGTACTCAGGAGAAATTGCATAATACGTTTTATGGTGCATTTTTCCTGATACCTTTGTGAAAAAAAAAGCTACCTAGTTGAAGCAACAGTTTTGTGGTAAAAACTTTTTTTTTTCTTTTCACAGCTCAACGTTATAAACTTCTGTGGAGCCCCCACTGGTTCAAAGTGCACATCAAACATCTAGAATAAATATTTGAGGGCTCTAGTTTCCAAAATAGGGTCACTTGTGGGGTAGCTCCATAGTTTAGGCACCTCAGGTGGTCAACAAACCCGACATGGCGTCCGCTAATTAGTGCAGCTAATTTTGCACTCAAAAATTCAAATGGCGCACCTTGCCTTCCGAGTCCTGCCGTGTGCCCAAACATTTGATTTCCACCACAACTTTTTTTTTTGTAAATTTTGTTGGAAAAGTGAGAAATTGCTGATGAACTTTGAACCCTTCTAACTTCTTAACGGAAAAAAAATTTGTTTCAAAAATTGCGCTTGTGTAAAGCAGACAAGTGGGAAATTTTATTTAGTAACTATTTTGTGTGACATATCTCAGATTTATGGGCATAAAATTTCAAATTTTGAAAATGCAAAATTTTCGCCAATTTTCCGAAATTTTCACAAATAAACGCAAAACATATTGGCCTAAATTTACCACTAACATGAAGTACAATATGTCACAGAAAAACAATATCAGAATTGCCAGGATCCGTTGAAGCGTTCCAGAGTTCTAACCTGTCAAAGTGACACTGGTAAAAATTGCAAAAAATGGCCGGGTCTTTAAGATGAAAACAGGCTGGGGGCTGAAGGGGTTAAGGTGAAAACCTTGCTCTGGTGTAAAGGGGTTAAAAACATTACATGCCAACCCACCCAACCTCGATAATTCAATCTTATCCTTCTTACAAAATCACACTACTGTATTTCCCTGAAAAAAAGACACTGTCTTATATTTTTTTTGCCCCAAAAAAAGCACTAGGTCTTATTTTTGGGGGAGTGTAATACTAATATAAAAAGACTGACCAGCACATCCACTAGGTGTGAACAGGTGCACACTAAAAATTCAACAGTTACAAAATTTTTCTGCGTGCACCTGTTTCTCACTGAGCACTCCGCCCTCCAGCCTGAGCAGTTTCATTTAGCTGCATCCTACCTGCCCATTACATGGAGGTTTCTTAACCCAGATAGAAGCCTCACACTGTCCCCTCATGGTATTGCTTCCCCATACCACCCCCCACTACCCAATATCTATTCTGTGCCCCCTCACATTCTTCTCATCCCTTATTGCCTCCTCACTACCTCTGTACTCATCCCCCCTCACACCCCATACTGTGTCAGTATACATTTCCCCTCACTCCCCATAATGTATCCACACCCATCCTGTCCACTTGCTTTTCATACTGTGTCCTCAAATTTGCCCCCTCGCTATTTATTCTGTCTTCAAAATGTTTCCCGTTTGCTCCCCATACTATGTCCAAATACATTACCCCTTACCCTCGCTCCCCATACTCTGTATACATAACCCCTCACCCTCTCTCTCTCATATTATTATTATTATTATACTGTCTATATACATCATCCCTCACCCTCTCTCCCCATACATCATCCCTCACCCTCTCTCCCCATACATTACCTCTCACCCTCTCTCCCCATACTGTCTATATACATCCCCCCTCACCCTCTTTCCCCATACTGTCTATATACATCACCCCTCCCCTCTCTCTCCATACTGTCCATAGATAATTCCCCCTCTCCATCCTCTATCTCACCATTCTGTAGCCATAAGAACTTCCCACTCCCCATTCCTATCCCCCCATACTGTGTCCATATACATTTCCTCCTGCTCACCCTCTCTTCCCCCATACTGTGTCCATACATGCTTCCCACTTCAGCTCCACTGGAGCACTTATTACCAGTGGTATCTGCCACCTATGCACTGCAACGCTGAAGAATGATGTCAGCAGTGTGATCAGCTGACCTGATCACATTACAGCCATCGCTCTGACCCGGAAGTGCCGGCGGTCACCGCTTCAATTGTTCATGTGTCTAAAAGATACAGAGAGAATTGATCAGTAGGAGCTGCGCACCGCACTTCTTCTGAGTCTTGGCTGTCAGTTTGACAGCCAGGACTCAGAATAGCCTGCGCCCGCTACAGGGGCGACAACTGCACCCGGGGCACATGCCCTATCTGCCCCCCAAGATACGACTCTGACTAGTCATGTGACAGAGGGGTGGTTCCAAGTCAGTGGCGCTCATGTGATGTGCCTATTTACATGTGACCCACAACTCTCAGACCGCGGCCCGCGAGCCAGCAGCGCCATCATGGTAATGGCGGTGCATGCTAGCTGGGCCATATTGTCCACATTGTTCGTTGTCAGGGGAGACACCAACAGGCTCAGCGCTCCCTGGAACTAAAATTCTCTGTGAATGTAGAAGGACCATGTATGTATGGACTATACCCATGTTTGCTGACCATATATTGGAAGATATCCCGAACATTACACAAAGTTAGTATATACTAGAACCATACTATAAGATTGACATGAAAAAGAAGGGATAAGCAAATAATAAATCCACCCCATAGGTTATAAATGGAATGATTCCCTATTCAGTGAATTATATTTTCACATTTTAATTTTTTTTTTAAATGCTACCAGTGATCATACTAAAGATACCCCAGGGCCTATAGTATGATAACCAATAACCATATGTGTGGCCATAATTATTGCAACAATTTGATGTAAACAGTAATAATTGCTATTAATTAAACCTTCAAGGTGGTGGTTAATACCGGCCTAAGAACAATATATGGGCACTTACTAATCCAAAGTAGTCAGATTACTAACCCTCAGATTCAAGGGCAATTTTGGCATAAAAATAATTAAGTGTTGAAAATTGTGTAATTACTATTGTGTGGTGAATTTGATGTGACTACTTAATTTAGTTCAATGCCTAGGAACAGTGATCAATATTCTGTGAATTATGTGGTTACTCAAGAAGTAGTGCAATACCCAATATTAATAACTAAAAACCTACTCTTATACAGTAACTGAGGGCTGTGTGCCAGTGTCTGTTCTTTCTATGCTTCCCATAGCTGTGTGTCCTGTTGGGACCCAGTCACTCTCAGCCCTTGTTCACATTGAGGCCTATTTTGACCCATGGTAAGGTTTTAATATTTGAGAGTGTTGGTACTGTCCCACACCTTGTCGCAGTGGGATGGTTTTATGCTTTTTTGGATCAAAAAACAGTGTTTACAAAGTACCCTATGTTTATTTATATGCACTATGCTTTTATTTAGTTACAGTAGGTTATATGTCCATATTATTTATATCTTTGTTTTTTCTTCTTGTCTTATGGCCAGTGTGAACATGAGCTTACAAGCTGCATGTATACCAACTCATACTCCGGCTCACTTTTTTTTCTAGTTAAATAGTGCCCATTCATTAACCCCTTGATTTTTCGGGTTCTTCTTGCTCCCCTTCTTCCGAGATCCACAAGTTTTTTTTATTTTTACATCAATATTGCCATATGAGGGCTGTTATTGCATTTTGGGCAAAATTGTGATTACCAAAAACCATAATTTTGGGCATTTGGAATGTTTTTTGCCGCTATGCCGTTTACTGATCAGATTAATTGATTTTAGATTTTGATAGATTGGGCATTTCTGAATACTGCGATACCAAATATGTGTATATATTTTTTCTTTTAAGCCTTTAATTTTCAGTAGGGCAAATGAGAGTTGATTTGGTATTTTAGGAGTTTTTTTTATTTTATTTTACTTTTTTTTTTATTTTACTAATTCCAATAGGGGACTATAAGGATCAGCAGTCTGATCGCTCATTCATTTCTGTTTATCAGAGCAGCACAGCTTTGAACAGCAGAAATGCTGCGTTCTTGTTACAGCTGCTGCTTTGCCGGCTGTAACAGGACCTATGTTATGATAGTGACTGGAGTCATCATATGACCCGTCGCTACCATGACAACCATAGGCTCCCCATGATCATGTCACGATGTCGGCGGGGAAAGGCGCGATTCCCGCTGCAGCGATTTAAATTGCACTGTCACATTTTGAGAGCGCGATTTAAGTGGTTAAGAGGTGCAAGTGGATCGCGGAACCACCTGCACCTTTAAGCGACACATCAGCTGTTTTAATCAGCAGACATGTGCAGGGATCGTCACTGGCTCACCGCAGCAGCCAGCGGTGATCACTGCTTCATGATTTAGGACGTACCGTTACATTCTAGGTCGTGAAGGGGTTAATACTATTTTGCTATATTAACCATAACAATTTTTGTACAATATCCCATTCTTATCCATGTAATCCAGACAATGTCATCATTAGAACATTTTTCATCAATAGAACCATAATCCCCACAATTCCAAATTCCTCATGTACATTCTTATTATTTTTATTTTTCAGGGGATCCACCCCTACTGCAACTAATTTGTTGTCCCGGGCGAATACCAGCCAGCCCGGTAATCTCAACAGGTAAGTCACCATTCAAATAAATACCAATCTAGGAAGAAGCAAAATAAATTAAAACTTATACATAAAACCAACAAACCATCATTAAAAACACAACATGCTAACCCACCCAATCTCGATACTTCAATCTTATCCTTCTTACAAAAAAGCATACTTCCACGAAAAAAACACACTGTCTTATATTTTTCTCTGACGCCTCATTGGGGGCACAGGACAATGGGTGTTATGCTGCTTATCCATAGGAGGACACTAAGTAGATGCAAAGATGTTAGCTCCTCCCCTGCAGTATACACCCCCTGGCCCAGCCAGGCTACTTCAGTTTTAGCTTAGTGTCTATAGGAGGCACATCTCTGCAGACTACTGCAGCAAGAATTTTTTGTTTTTAGAGGGCGACGGTTTCCTTCGGGGACTGATTTCCCAAAACCATCAACAGGCGGGAACGTGGAGTGTCGCCTCCCTGTACCCCCTCCTGCGACGCTGGATCCTGGGCTGTTACTCACTGGACGACGGGTCTCATGGCACCGATTTTCCAGAGCCCAGAGCAGATGAAAATTTCCTCAGTCCCTCTGGCAGGTTCTGAGTTGATACACGCTCTGCACCAGCGTGACCAGGCAGAGACTGCCATCTCCACATGAGGTGAGATCCTTCCTGACTGGATTCTTTTCCAGAGCCCAGAGCAGATGAAAAACCTCCTCAGTCCCTCTGGCAGGTTCTGAGTTGATACACGCTCTGCACCAGCGTGACCAGGCAGAGACTGCCATCTCCACATGAGCTGAGATCCTTCCTGACTGGATTCTTTTCCAGAGCCCAGAGCAGATGAAAAACCTCCTCAGTCCCTCTGGCAGGTTCTGAGTTGATACACGCTCTGCACCACCGTGACCAGGCAGAGACTGCCATCTCCACATGAGCTGAGATCCTTCCTGACTGGATTCTTTTCCAGAGCCCAGAGCAGATGAAAAACCTTCTCAGTCTCTCTGACAGGCTCTGAGTTGATACATACTCTGCACCGGTGTGTCCGGACACAGCAGGCATCAGAATCTCCACACTGGAGCTGATATCCCTGACAGGAATTAGCTCTGAGGTGAAATCCTCCCTGACAGGATTTAGAGCAAAGGTCAAGCTCCCAGGACTCAGTGCACTGTTGTTGTGCAGGGCTGGAGGGGGGAAGGGGAGTCCCTTCCCACCATTGTATTATATTTTCTCCTCACACAGTAGCTATGCAGAGCACCGCTCCCTCTCCTTACCGCTCCCTCTCCTTGTGATCAGAGTCTGTGGGCGTCTCTGAGCTTCCTCCTTCCCACAGGAAACATTAGCTCTGCAGAATATTGCTCCCTCGTTACAATCAGAGTTTGTGGCTCATCAGCCTGGGGCTGCAGTCACATGTTTTATGCTTTGCACAACTACAGCAACAACTACCGTGTTTTTCCAAAAATAAGACACTGTCTTATATTTTTTTTGCCCCCCAAAAAAGCACTAGGGCTTATTTTTGGAGGCGTTCTTATTCTTGGAGAAAGACGGTTGAGGGTAAGTTTACCCCCCAAAAAAAGCAGACCCCCCCCACTTCCCAGGAGACTCATACTCACCAGACCAGGACGTCTGTGTGATTCCAAGGTCCTCCTGTGATCTCCGGTCGGTGCTGCACGCCGTCCTACCCTGCTGCTAGCTGACACGCTGACACACACAGCAGATCACAGGCACACCCAGCAGATCACACAAACACAGCAGATCACACACAGCAGATCTCACACACACACACACAGCATATCACACACACACAGCAGATCGCAGATATACACAGCAGATCACAAACAGCAGATCGCAGGCACACACAGCAGATCACACACACAAACACAGCAGATCACACACACACACACACAGCAGATCACACACAAAGCAGATCTCAGATATACACAGCAGATCACACACAGCAGATCGCAGGCACTCACAGCCGATCACAGGCACACACAGGCGATCATAGATACACACAGCCGATCGCAGAAAAACACACACACAGCAGATCACATACACACAGCAGAACACACACACACACAGCAGTGCACAGAGGAGAAAAAGAGCACACATAATTCAGGCGCACATCAAAGAATATTGTAATCATATATATTTTTTATTTTTACGAGAAAAACAGTTTATTAGGTCCATGAAAAACACACAATAAAATCATTTAAAACCATACAATACAAGACACGGCCTCTATAAAGTGACTCCGGGATAGTAAACCTAGTCAATATAAGACAGATATAATATCAAAGTTGTACATCAATTGATTCTCCAAACCACAGATCTAAGGTAAGTAGTGATTACTCGCATGCAGAAAATAAGCTCTACTGGTGAGGTAGACAGTTGTATATATATATATATATATATATATATATATATATATATACGAAGTATGACACTATCGTATATGTACTGTCTTATAGATAACCATATCAAAAGACAATGGAGGTATAACCAATACCAGGAACAGTTGATTGGCAACAATATAGCAGTGTGAATTAATCATACAAGTGCATATCAAATATATATAGAGCTTGTATAAAAAAAATAAAATATATATATTTATAATAGCAGCGATTGCTAAATGGATACTACCTGAGAAACCATCAGTATTTAGCTCTAGAAAACAGCACTCTATAAGGGTGATGGTGTGACCAGCAGAAAGTTATTAATGCAGTACTGAAGAGCTGCCACCAGACTGCCTAGATACCTGCTGGCTGCATAAACACCAGATATAGATCACCCAAAAAATACCAAATGTGCACACATGGTCAAAAAAGACCGAGAAAGTCTCATTAGAGAAGTATAATTACCAACCGGGCCCGGTGTATAAGTAGAACTGCATGCACAAAAATATAGGGAGAATATCAAGGCGCAAAAGAGCAAGGTATGCTGTGAAGGTCAAAGTAATCACTACTTACCTTAGGGGTGCTTCACACACAGCGAGATCGCTGCTGAGAGCGCTGCTGATTCACGGTTTTTGTGACGCAGCAGTGACCTCATTAGCGATCTCGCTGTGTGTGACACTGAGCAGCGATCTGGCACCTGCTGTGAGATTGCTGCTCGTTACACACAGCCCTGGTTCTTTTTTTTATTGTTTCTCTCCCGCTGATAAGCACACATAGCTGTGTGTGACAGCGAGAGAGCAACAATCCTGAATGTGCAGGGAGCAGGAGCCAGCATCTGACAGCCTGCGGTAAGCTGTAACCAAGGTACACATCGGGTAACCAAGGTGGTTACCCGATATTTAGCTTCGTTACCAGCCTCCGCAGCTCTCACGCTGCCAGTGCCGGCTCCTGCTCCCTGCACACGCTAAGTTAAGCGGTGTGCGCTGGTAACTAAGGTAAACATCGGGTAACCATACCCGATGTTTACCTTAGTTACCAGTGTCCGCAGCTTCCAGACGCCGGCTCCGTGCAAGCGCAGCGTCGCTTGCACGTCGCTGCTGGCTGGGGGCTGGTCACTGGTCGCTGGTGAGATCTGCCTGTTTGACAGCTCACCAGCGACCATGTAGCGACGCAGCAGCGATCCTGACCAGGTCAGATCGCTGGTGGGATCGCTGCTACGTCGCTAAAGTGTGACGGTACCCTTAGATCTGTGGTTTGGAGAATCAATTGATGTACAACTTTGATATTATATCTGTCTTATATTGACTAGGTTTATTATCCCGGAGTCACTTTATAGAGGCCGTGTCTTGTATTGTATGGTTTTAAATGATTTTATTGTGTGTGTTTTTCATGGACCTAATAAACTGTTTTTCTCGTAAAAATAAAAAATATATATGATTACAATATTCTTTGATGTGCGCCTGAATTATGTGTGCTCTTTTTCTCCTCTGTGCATTGTTGTTTTGCACACATTAGGCAGCACTCATTGTGTTACTATAGGCTGTGCACCCCGTCATTTCGTTTACACACACAGCAGATCGCAGATATACACAGCAGATCACACACATCCGATCGCAGGCACACACAGCCGATCACAGATACACACTTCCGATCGCAGGCACATAAAAGCCGATCACAGATACACACTTCCGATCGCAGGCACATAAAAGCCGATCACAGATACACACATCCGATCGCAGGCATACACAGCCGATCACAGATACACACATCCGATTGCAGGCATACACAGCCGATCACAGATACACACATCCGATCACAGACACACACAGCCGATCGCAGAAAAACACAGCCGTTCGCAGACACACACACACATACATAATATCACATCCAGCACTTACGGCCGCAGGGAATGAGAGCAAGTCACGTGTCCGGCCGCAGGTCCTGTTCCTTGCGCTCCACTGCACTGCCTCTCAGGAGAAGAGATCGGTGTCTCTGGATGAGGTATGTATGCGATCTGATGTGCGTGCGATCCGATGTTTGTGTGTGTGATTTGATGTTTGCGTGTGATCCGATGTTTGTGTGTGCGATCTGATTATGTGTGCGATATGACTGTGTGCGATCCGATGTTTGTGTGTGAGATCTGGTGTGTGTGTGTGAGATCTGGTGTGTGTGGGAGATCTGGTGTGTGTGTGTGTGTGTGTGTGTGTGTGTGTGTGTGTGAGATCTGATGTGTGCGGGTGTGTGATCACTGCAGGTCCTGCCGCTCAGTGTCGGGTTAGTGTAATTGCCGGGTGCCGCTGTGTATAATGAAGTGTCCTGCAGTATCTGTATATTTTTTAGCGGCACGGACACTTCATTATTGATCCGGGAGTAGGGCTTATTTTCGGGGGAGGGCTTATATTTAAGCCTTT
Source organism: Anomaloglossus baeobatrachus (assembly GCF_048569485.1). Classification (NCBI taxonomy): domain Eukaryota; kingdom Metazoa; phylum Chordata; class Amphibia; order Anura; family Aromobatidae; genus Anomaloglossus; species Anomaloglossus baeobatrachus. The sequence goes on along the minus strand of NW_027442667.1, from coordinate 49,580 downwards.
CTCCGAAAATGCTGGAAATCCCTGCTAGGGCTTATTTTTGGGGGAGGTCTTATTTTTGGAAAAACACGGTATAAGACTTCTAACGTACAGCCTATTATTCAGCCTGCACTACCTGCCACGCTGAGCTACTAGGGGTTGATAGCCCCTCTTCCTTCTGTGAGTGCGGTGCCCCTGTAGCCCCCCCTCCCGCCCCGCCACCACCGCAGCAACTGCTGCCAGCCCAGAGCCTACGGCTCCCAGTCCCCCGGAATGGGCACAGTTCCCAGAACCTGGTGCTGGCTATGCAACATCGTCCTCACACCTCTCGGGGCCCCTGGACAGAACGCAGCCTGATGACACCTCTGTAGAGGGTTCTTCTGATAAGAATCAGCCCTCTGCTTCACCGGTTGCAGATCAGAAAAAGGGCATGACCCCCATGGTTCTCCCTCGGGGGTACACAGATGGGGTTCTCCCACATGTTCCGCGGTCTCTGAGGAGCCGGAGGAAGGGGAATGATGTTTGTACCAGGATGATTCCTTGGTTTCAACCTCCCCGAGCGATTAAGCTGCGATGGACTATCTTATTGCAGCAATCAACCAAACTGTGTTTGTGTGCAGCAATCAACCAAACTGTGCATGTGTGCAGCAATCAACCAAACTGCATGTGTGCAGCAATCAACCAAACTGTGCATGTGTGCAGCAATCAACCAAACTGTGCATGTGTGCAGCAATTAACCAAACTGTGCATGTGTGCAGCAATCAACCAAACTGCATGTGTGCAGCAATCAACCAAACTGTGCATGTGTGCAGCAATCAACTAAACTGTGCATGTGTGCAGCAATCAAGCAAACTCTGCATGTGGAAGATCTCCCATCCACTACTACTAACCACGCGGTCTCCTTTAAAAGGGCGAAGAAACCTAAAAAAAAAAAATAACGTTTTTGCCGGCGCTTCGGTATCCGTAAACTCATGTAGTCTCGGTACCCCTTGGCTTAGCTGTCTCTAAGGGCTGGGCCGATCCTCTCTCGGTGGACCCCCCCCCCCCTCCCCCGGCCTCCCGCCTACCTGAAAGACCCTCCTGTCTTTTACTTGATGGATCCTCCTTCAAGGACCCAACAGACAGACAAGTGGAGCAGCTCGATCGCTCCGCCTTGAGGCCGCGTGTCCCTCTCTCCTTCCGTGTGGATCGCACAGGCATCAGGAATAACAGTTTTCCTCAGGCCCTCACAGAAGTAACAGTTCACATTGCTGCGGCGGTGGAGTACCTCATGCAAGCCTCCCTCGATGCTGCTATGCGCAGTTTTTGCCGCCTCGAATACCATAGCCATCCGTAAGGCCCTCTGGTTCCGATAATGGAGAGCGAACTCTGTCCCTTAGAAGCCTCTCACAGTACTCCTTTCCAGACCAATGGCTTGGCGATCGTCTGCACAGGCTCTTTTTTTCTGACGCCATGGGAGGGAAAGAGTACCTCCCTCCCCCAACTCTAGCCCAGGATGTTTTTTAATAGACACGCAGGGCCTGACCTTCTGAGCCCTCCCCAGGTCCACCTCGTCCTGGCAGTCTATACAAAGACCGAGGAGTCTCGTCCTCCTCCATCTGGGCTGCCGCCTCAGACCACAAATGGGTGCGAGACCTTGTGTCTTCGGTTACCACATTGAATTCCGGACCCGATCCCCGGGTTGGTCTTTTTCTCTCAAACCCCCCAAAGGCTCCAAAACACCATGAGGCCTTCTCCTCAGCAATCCACTCCTCCAAACGGCGGGGGTGATAGTACATGTTCCGGATGACGAGATGGTCAAGGCCTTCTATTCCAACCTCTTTGTGGTCCCCAAAAAAGGACGGGTCAGTTCGACTCATCCTGGACCTCTAACACCTGAGAAAACATGTGCACGTAAGGAGACTCAGAATGGAGTTCCTAGGGTCCATTATTACCTCTATGGTCGAAGGAGAATTCATTGCTTCAATAGCTATCAGGGACGCGTACCTGCACATACCCATCGCCCCAGCTCACCAAAAGTTCCTCCGCTTCACGGTTCAGGACTTCTTTTTTCATTTGTAACCCTACCCTCGGCCCTGCCACAGCACCAAGGGTCTTCACCAAGGTCATGGTGGCTGCCATGAGTGCCCTTCACGCCAGGAGATTGGCTGTTCTGCCTTGCTTGGATGACCTCCTCATCAAGGGCTCAACCAGCGTGCAGATCTCTGTGGGCTCTCTATCCCGCTTAGGGTGGCTTCTGACTCCAGTCAAATCATCCCCGCTCCCGTCAAAATCCGTCACCTCCCTGGGCATGTTCCTGGACAGCCTTCGGGGCTTGATATTGCTCCCTCAAAACAAGGTGACCGCTCTACAACAAGCGGTACACTGCCTTCTACTCTTGTACTCCTCTCGCTCCATACGATTCAGTATGAGAGTGCTAGGTAGGATAGCGGCGGCTATAGAGGCAGTGCCGCTCGCTTAGCCACACACCGACTGCAGCTTGCGCTTCTAGCTGACTGGGACAAGAGCCCCCTTTTCCCTGGATGAATTTTTTCACCTGACTCCTTCAGTCAGGTATGTGCTTTGCTGGTGGCTTCGGCCCTCTTCCATATTGAGAAGGAGATTTTCTCTCCCAAGTGGACTGGATACTCCTGACCACGGATGCCAGCCTCTTAGGCTGGGGAGCAGTGTACTGGCTCCACACCGCTTGAGGACGTTGGATGCCCCAGGAGTCTTCCCTTCCCAGAAATCATCCTGAAAGTCAGCGCGATCTTTCTCGCGCTCAGGTCGTTCCTCCATCTGCTAGCAGGTCGTCTGAGTCGAGTCCAATTTGACAATGCAACAGCTGTGGCCTATGTCAATCGGCAGGGAGGTACCAGCAGCAAGACAGCTTATCTCAAGGTCCTCAGGATCCTCACCTGGGCCGAATCGACTGGGTTTGTGATTTCACCGGTACACATACCGGGAGTAGAGAACTGGGCGGCGGACCTTCTAAGTCGCCAAGGCCTAGCCGCCGGAGAGTGGTTTCTCCACCCAGAAGTGTTCTCACACATCTGCTCTCGCCGGGGTACGCCGGACGTGGGTTTAATGGGCTCAAGGTTGAACGCAAAGGTACCCGCGTTCTTAGCCAGGTCACGTGATCAACAGTCCATCAGCGCGGATGCTCTACTCTCCTGAAGTCGCTTCTGTCTACCTTACAGGTTTTTCGGTACAATTGCTCATGGCGCCTCTTAAGCATCCCAGACCTGCTGACCCAAGGCCCATTTCCCATCAGAACTCCAGAGCCCTTAAGATGACGACCTGGCCATTGAGACCTGGACTTTAAAAAGAGCGAGATTCTCTCCCGCGGTCATCTACACCATGATCAGTGCCCGAAAGCCGGCCTTCATCCTGTATTTGCCACCGCACATGGAAAAGTTCCTTTCCCGGTGCAGGGAATCCAATGTCCAACCTATGCCTCTGGCGATCCCCAGAATCTTTGTTTTCTTTTTTGCAGTCAGGTTGCAAAAGGGGTTGGCCCTCAGCTCCCTTAAGGGGTAGGTTTCATCTTTCTCAATATTCTATCAATGCCGGCTAGCTTGCAATCCGCAAGTCCAGATTTTCCTCCAGGGCGTTTCCCATCTAGTCCCACCGTACAAATGGTCGCTGGACCCATGGGACCTCAATCTCATTCTGGACGGTCTCCAGAGGACCCCCTTTGAACCTCTTAAGGAATCTTCTCTTGCTCTTCTCACCTGGAAGGTAACATTCTTAGTGGCGATTACGTCCATCAGACAAGTTTTGGAACTGGCAGCACTCTCTTGCCGCGAACCCTTTCTGATCTTTCATCAGGGTAAGGTAGTTCTACCCAGTCCCCCCTCCTTTTCCGGATTTTCTTCCAAAGGTTACTTCCCCGTTTCATTTGAACGAGGACATTGTTCTGCCTTTCTTTTTGTCCACACCCAGTCCATAGGGTGGAAAGGTCTCTACATTCGCTAGACCTTATGAGGGCTCTCCGATATTACATACCCAGGACAGCCTCTTTAGGAACATGGACTCCTTGTTCGTCATTCCTGAAAGGCCTAAGAAAGGACAGGCAGCTTCATAGGCAACGCTGGCTCGCTGGATTCGCTCTGCGATCCAGGAGGTCTACCACTTGCAACTCAAGCCCATTCCTAGTGGGCTGCGGACTCCTTCCACGCGAGCAGTTAGCGCCTCTTGGGCCATCAGGCTTCAGTGGAACAGAGGTGGAAGGCCGCGACCTGGTCTAGCCTGCATATTGTTTCAAAGCATTACCGAGTTCATACCCAGGCTTCGGCTGAGGCGAACCTAGGTAGGAAAATTCTGGAAATGACAGTGGAGCACCTATCTCAGTAGGCGCTCCTGGCTATCTGGGACTGGTTCCTAGTCCTTGGGTTGCATTGTTTATTGTTTACCCACCCAGGGACTGCTTTAGGACGTCCCATGGTCCTGTGTCCCCCAATGAGGCGTTAGAGAAAAACAGATTTTTGTGTACTCACCGTAACATCGTTTTCTCTTAGCCATCATTGGGGGACACAGCACCCTCCCTGTTGCCCTGTTGGGCCTTAGTTTTTTCTCTTAGTACCTTTTTGTTATGAGCATTCCCTCGTGTTTTTTGTTACTTGTTCTCCTACTGCTTGTGTACTAAAACTGAAGTAGCCTGGCTGGGCCAGGGGGTGTATACTACAGGGGAGGAGCTAACATCTTTGCATCTACTTAGTGTCCAACTATGGATAAGCAGCATAACACCCATGGTCCTATGTCCCCCAATGATGGCTAAGAGAAAACGATTTTACGGTGAGTACACAAAAATCCGTTTTTTTTGCCCCCAAAAAAGCATAAAAGACTGTCCAGCACATCCACTAGGTACTTTGAACAGGTGCACGCTGAAAATGTTACAAAAAAATATGCACAGCAGCAGTCAGAAAAACTAAAATATGCAAATTCGTGTAATCACGGCAGCCTACAACAAGGTGTATCTCTTTTTGCCGGGACCCTATCCTAATACGCCTTTATCTGGGTTAAATAACCTACATGTAATGGACAGGTAGCATCCAGCTAAATAAAAAGCTCAGGCTGGAGTGCGGAGGAGTGTTCTGTCAGAAAGGAATGTAATACTAATATAAAAAGACTGACCAGCACATCCAATAGGTGTGAAAAGTTGCACGCTGAAAATTCAACAAAGTTGCAAAAATTTTCTGCATGCACCTGTTTATGACTGAGCACTCTGCCCTCCAGACTGAACGTTTTCATTTAACTGGATCCAACCTGCCCATTTCATGTAGTTTTTTTTTAGCCCAGATGCAGGAGTTTTTGGAATGAGTCCCGGCAAAAATAGGTATGCCTTGTCGTCGGTTATTGGCCCTTCCCAGCTTAAAAATAGCAGGCTGCAGCCACCCCAGAAGTGGCACATCCTTTAGATGCACCAATCCTGGCTCTTCTCCCCTGCTCATCCCGTTGTCCTGGTGTGGTGGCAAACGGGTTAATATAAGGGGTTGATACCAGCTCTAATGTTACCTTGCATCAAGCCCTGGGGTTAGTAATGTTACAGCATCTATCAGATACCCGACATCACTAACCTAGTGAATAATAATAAAAAAAATTAGACTACAAATATGTTTTTTATTTGAAAACACATTCCCTTTTTCACCAATTTATTAAAAAAAAGTCTGATGCCTTGTAATCCATTTTGGAGGTCCCACGACAACTCTGTGTTCCAGGATATGAAGGCGCAGGGAACGTATTCAACATTTCTTCGTCGCTCCATTGGGAGACCCAGACGATTGGGTGTATAGCTACTGCCTCCGGAGGCCACACAAAGCATTACACTAAAAAGTGTAAGGCCCCTCCCCTTCTGGCTATACACCCCCAGTGGGATCACTGGCTCACCAGTTTTCGGCTTTGTGCGAAGGAGGTCAGACATCCACGCATAGCTCCACTGTTTAGTCAGCAGTAGCTGCTGACTATATCGGATGGAAGAAAAGAGGGCCCATATGGGGCCCCCAGCATGCTCCCTTCTCACCCCACTGGTGGTTTGTAAGGTTGAGGTACCTATTGCTGGTACGGCGGCTGGAGCCCACATGCTGTTTTCCTTCCCCATCCCCCTGAGGGGCTCTGAGGAAGTGGGATCTTACCGGCCCCAAAGCCCTGAGGCCGGGCTCCATCCACAGACCCATTGAACCTGCTGGATGTGGAGCGGGAGTGCCGTTCAGGGACATGGCCCTGCACCATTCAGGTACTCTGTGTCCCCGTACACACAGGCACAGCACACTCCAGACTTGCTGGGTGTGCTAGTGCGCCGGGGACAGTAAAGGGTTACAGTCACTGCAGCCTAGCTGAGTGACTTTATTTATTGGGAACTACCGCGCCGGACGCTCCGGGAGCGGCGGCGCGGCTGGGACTTGTAGTGCGCCGGGGACTTAGCGCCGACCGCGCATTTACGGCGGCGGCGCTTATAAATCCAGTCCCCGGCTTTTGCGGCCTAGCTCCGCTTCGTTCCCGCCCCCACCCTGTCAATCAGGGTAGGGGAGAGACGCTGTACAATCAGCAGCGCCGAGGGCTGGAGCCTTATTTACATGCTCCAGCCCTCTCACTGGACACTGTGGGACGCCGGTTTCCCGCTCTGACTTGGGGCACGCCCACGGCCCGCCCCTACTCACACGAGCTGGAGAAGGACGCCGGCAGCCATTACTGCAGTCCGAGCTGAGAGAACGGACTCTGGGCAACCAGGCACAGGACTAGGGCGACCACACACCCGCTTATAGGCGGGCGGTAAGCGGCACCTGAAGTGCTGACACTAAATACCGCAGTTTGTCCATTTGTATTTTATGCTTACACTGCATAGGTCGCTATTTTGGGCTATATGCCCTCTTAGATGGCGACACATCAGCAGCAGGAAGGCATGGGTGCTAAGGCACAGGCTTTCTATGCTGCTTGTATTGCACGTACTGAAGTGTTCATGTGTATTTATGCTTGTATGCTATACACTGCACTGTACGGTCGCTAGTCTTGGCTATATTCGCCATACAATGGCTAGACTACAGCAGCAGAAAAGCAAGGGTGCTGAGGCACAGGTTTTTTTCTATGCTGCTTGTATTGCAGGTGTTGCAGTGTTCATTTGTACTTATGCTTGTATGCTATACATTGCACTGTATGGTCGCTATTCTGGGCTATATTCCCCTAGACGGCTAGTCTACAGCAGCAGAAAAGCAGGCTTTCTATGCTGCTTGTATTGCATGTGCTGCAGTGTTCATTTGTACTTTATGCTTGTATGATATACATTGCACTGTACGGTCGCCATTCTGGCTCTATAAGTCGGCAGCAGCATATAAGCAACACAGGCTTTCGATGCTGTTTTTACTGCATGTGATACTGTTCCACGGCACTGAACCCCATTGTGTGCAATGCTCCCCTGTAGCACTTGGTCAGCCGGGGTCTCTACTTGACGTGGCCAAAAGAACCACCTCTCAACCCTGTCCAAGGACAGGGACGGAGTTGCAATGGGATAGAGACTTGCAGTCCGGACAGGCCATGGGCAATCTGGATCATTGCTCCCTGGCCACCCTCATTTGGAATAAAATCGGTGCTCCGGGGGGGGTCCCAGGAAAACTCTCTGTATGATGAGGCAGACGTAGCTCATCAGGACTTTGATCCTGACACCGCTCTCACTCCGGATACACCGGATGGTGACGCCATAAGGACTGATCCTATAGCGTCCATCAATGGAATGTTGGATCTTTTCTCCCTCAGCTCCCCCAGGGGAGGAGTCAGCTTCACAGCAGGAGAAGTCCCATTTTCAGTAGCTCAAACGTATATTGAGTATTGTTCTGGCCACGCTGTCTTCAGAGAAGCAGTCCAGGAACACCACGCTTCCCAGATAAGCGTTTTCTCCAAACGTATTAAGGATACACGTTATCACTTTCCCCCTGACGTGGTCAGGCGTTGGACCCAGGGTCCAAAGGGGGATTCTCCAATCTCCAGGCTTGCGGCTAGAGCCATAGTTGCAGTGGAGATGGGACTTCACTTACAGATGCCATTGACAGACAGATGGACTCTGGTTGAAATCTGTCTATGAGGCTATCGGCGTGTCGGTTGCTCCGGCATTCACAGCCGTATGGGCACCCTAAGCTTTTCAGCTGTTCTTGCGCAGCTGGTCTTGAGCACATGTACATCTGTGCCGCAGGGGCGTCCGTAACCTCGCAATGTCTGCATTGCGACTTACCCTATTAATGCTGTCCTGGAAGGACAGTCGAGGTTTCGGTCCTTCCCAGGCTCGGGCAGGTCCCAATTGTCCTCGTCCAAAACGGCTGAAAAGCCTCAGAGGGGCTCAGCTTCCGGCCGGGCTCAATCACGCCCAAGGAAGGCAGCCGGAGGAACCGCTACCAAGGCGGTCTCCTCATGACTCTCAGCTCTCTCATCTCTCCGCATCCGCGGTTGATGGCAGACTCGCTCGCCTTTGGCGACATTTAGCTGCCACAGGTCACAGACCGGTGGGTGGGGGACAGTGTGCCCACGTGCACAGGACAGAGTTCTGTTCTCGTCCTCCGACTCGATTCTTCAGAACGTCCCCACCTCCCCACCGAGCAGATGCTCTTCTGCAGGCAGAAGGAGTGGTAATCCCGGTTCCTCTTCAGGAACAAGACACGGTTTTTCTCCAAACTGGTTGTGGTGCCAAAAAAGGATGGCTCTTTCCGTTCCGTTCTGGACCTAAAACTGCTCAACAAGCACGTGGAGGCCAGGCGGTTCCGGATGATACCCTCCGCTCCGTCATTGCCTCAATGTCTCAAGGACTAGCATCAATAGACATCAAAGATGCTTATCTCCACGTGCCGATTGCTACAGAGCACCAATGTTGTTCTACGTTTCGTGATAGGAAACGACCATCTTCAGTTCGTAGCTCTGCCATTCGGGCTGGCGACAGCCCCACGGGTGTTCGCCAAGGTCATGACGGCAGTGGTAGCAGTCTTGCACTCACAGGGACACTCTGTGATCCCTTACTTGGACGATCTACTTGTCAAGGCACCCTCTCAAGAGGCATGCCAACTCAGCCTGAATGTTGCGCTGGAGACTCTCCAGACGTTCGGGTGGATCATCAACTTCTCAAAGTCAAACCTGTCGCGACCCAATCACTAACGTATCTTGGCATGGAGTTTCATACCCTCTCAGCGGTAGTGAAGCTTCCGCTGGACAAGCAGCGGTCACTACAGACTGGGGTGCAGACTCTCCTTCAAGGTCAGTCGCACTCCTTAAGACGCCTCATGCACTTCCTCGGGAAGATGGTGGCGGCAATGGAGGCGGTTCCGTTTGCGCAGTTTCATCTGCGTCCACTTCAATGGGACATTCTCCGCCAATGGGACGGGAAGTCAACATCCCTGAACAGGAAAGTATCCCTTTCTCAGACGGCAAGGACTCTCTGCAATGGTGGCTTCTTCCCACCTCATTATCACAGGGAAGATCTTTCCTACCACCGTCTTGGGCGGTGGTCACGACAGACGCGAGTCTGTCAGGGTGGGGAGCGGTTTTTTCTCCACCACAGGGCTCAGGGTACGTGGACTCAGCAGGAGTCCACCCTTCAGATCAATGTTCTGGTAATCAGAGCAGTGTATCTTGCCCTACTAGCTTTCCAGCAGTGGCTGGAAAGAAAGCAGATCCGAATTCAGTCGGACAACTCCACAGCGGTGGCATACATCAATCACCAAGGAGGGACACACAGTCGGCAAGCCTTCCAGGAAGTCCGGCGGATTCTGATGTGGGTGGAAGCCACGGCCTCCACCATATCCGCAGTTCACGTCCCCGGCATAGAAAACTGGGAGACAGACTTCCTCAGTCGCCAGAGCATGGACGCAGGGGAATGGTCCCTTCACCCGGACGTGTTTCAGACAATCTGTCGCCGCTGGGAAAGGCCGGACGTCGACCTAATGGCGTCCCGGCACAACAACAAGGTCCCAACCTTCATGGCACGGTCTCGCGATCAAAGAGCGCTGGCGGCAGACGCCCTAGTGCAAGATTGGTCGCAGTTCCGGCTCCCTTATGTGTTTCCACCTCTGGCACCCTTGCCCAGAGTGCTACGCAAGATCAGATCCGATTGCAGCCGCGTCATACTCGTCGCCCCAGACTGGCCGAGGAGGGCGTGGTATCCGGATCTGTGGCAGCTCACGGTCGGCCAACCGTGGGCACTACCAGACCGACCAGACTTACTGTCCCAAGGGCCGTTTTTCCATCGGAATTCTGCGACCCTGAACCTGACTGTGTGGCCATTGAGTCCTGGATCCTAGCGTCTTCAGGATTATTCCACGGGGTCGTTGCCACCATGAGACAGGCTAGGAAGCCCACGTCCGCTAAGAACCACAGAACGTGGAGGATATTCTTATCCTGGTGCTCTGCTCAGGGAGTGTCTCCCTGGCCATTTGCATTGCCTACCTTTCTTTCTTTCCTGCAATCTGGGTTAGAAAAAGGTTTGGCGCTCGGCTCCCTTAAAGGTCAGGTATCGGCGCTATCCGTCTTTTTTCAGAGGCGTTTGGCACGCCTTCCTAAGGTGCGCACGTTCCTACAGGGGGTTTGCCATATCGTTCCCCCGTACAAGCGGCCGTTAGATCCATGGGATCTGAACAGGGTACTAGTTGCCCTCCAGAAACCGCCCTTCGAGCCTCTGAGGGAGGTTTCACTTTCTAGACTATCCCAGAAAGTGGCTTTTCTGGTAGCGATCACATCTCTTCGGAGAGTGTCTGAGCTGGCAGCGCTGTCATCCAAGACTCCCTTCCTGGTCTTCCACCAGGACAAGGTAGTGCTGCGCCCCATTCAGGAGTTTCTCCCGAAGGTGGTATCCTCTTTTCATCTTAATCAGGATATCTCCTTGCCTTCGTTTTGTCCTCATGCAGTTCATCGGTATGAGAAGGATTTACATTTGTTAGATCTGGTGAGAGCACTCAGAATCTACATTTCCCGTACGGCGCCCTTGCGCCGTTCGGATGCACTCTTTGTCCTTGTCGCTGGTCAGCGCAAAGGGTCGCAGGCTTCTAAGGCCGCCCTGGCTCGATGGATCAAGGAACCAATTCTTGAAGCCTACCGTTCTGCTGGGCTTCCGGTTCCATTAGGGCTGAAGGCCCATTCTACCAGAGCCGTGGGTGCTTCCTGGGCATTATGACACCAGGCTACGGCTCAACAGGTGTGCCAGGCAGCTACCTGGTCGAGTCTGCACACTTTCACCAAACATTATCAGGTGCATACCTATGCTTCGGCGGACGCCAGCCTAGGTAGAAGAGTCCTGCAGGTGGCAGTTGCCTCCCCGTAGGGGAGGGCTGGCTTCGCAGCTCTAACATGAGGTATTTCTTTACCCACCCAGGGACAGCTTTTGGACGTCCCAATCGTCTGGGTCTCCCAATGGAGCGACGAAGAAGAAGGGAATTTTGTTACTTACCGTAAATTCCTTTTCTTCTAGCTCCTATTGGGAGACCCAGCACCCGCCCTGTTGTCCTTCGGGATTTTTGGGTTGTTTCGGGTACACATGTTGTTCATGTTGAACGGTTTTTCAGTTCTCCGATGTTACTCGGAGTGAATTTGTTTAAACCAGTTATTGGCTTTCCTCCTTCTTGCTTTTGCACTAAAACTGGTGAGCCAGTGATCCCACTGGGGGTGTATAGCCAGAAGGGGAGGGGCCTTACACTTTTTAGTGTAATGCTTTGTGTGGCCTCCGGAGGCAGTAGCTATACACCCAATCGTCTGGGTCTCCCAATAGGAGCTAGAAGAAAAGGAATTTACGGTAAGTAACAAAATTCCCTTCTTTCTGGAAGCGCAAGCATTCCATTTGAGCAGTGTGGTTGCAGTGACCTGAGAATACTGCACTCACATTGCCCTGGTCCAACCAAAAGCAGAGTGACCTGCAGTAACCTTATTCCAGAATAAGGGGGGCACACTCAGGGAACACATCTCCTATTTTCTGGAAGTGCAGCACTGCATGTTAGGAGTGTGGGTGCATTGACCTGAGAATACTGCACTCACACTACCCCGGTCCAACTGAAGGCAGTGTGAGCTGCAGTAACATCACTGCGTTGCGCACAGTGAGCCGGCTGAGAGCCTCTCTGCACATGCGGCCATCATTTTTCTCGGACATGTACCGCCCCAGCAGCGATTGAACCACTCGGATCCGGGTGTCGCTACTCTTGGCTCGAGGGTCTCCGGACCCGGGGGCTTGGGATCACTCCGAAACGTGATGGGGGCTTATTTACAGGGGAGTTAGATAGTTTGTGATGCCACCCGTGGTGTGCGGTAATAGGGAGTACCACCGCTGCCGTTGGGAGTACTCGGGGCGATAAAATGGGGCAGCCAGATAACGTTACCCTCCACGGGTAGGGAAAGGCCCCGGGACCATGGATGGTGGGATGGATTGCAGGGGAAGCGCAGGCTTGCTGGTAGCGGTGGTTAATCAGGTACTCACTCAAAAGGAAAGCAGACACTGACAACGTAGTAAACCAAGTCTCTGGGTGTCGCTGCCCTCTTGGGAGGAGCTCGTCTGGGTTCCATCTCTTGCAGCACTACCTGGTGGTCCATAACCTGCCTGTGTGCACAGAATTGAAAGTGTTCAGGTGGCCCGTAAGCTTGGAGCTGTCCGTGCCCTGCTCCCTACTATGGGTAGCAGAGGAGCTTGTGTGCCGCCCCCGTGGAAGCAGCCGGGCTGCTCGGATCCGGATCCGCAGTGGCTCGATGGGTCTCCGGACCCGGGGGTCGTGCAGCCACTCGAATAAAAGGGGGTATTTATAGGGGATTGTGATAGTTCGTGACGCCACCCGTGGTTTGTGGTAATCTGAGAGTACCACTGCTGCTGTTGGGAGTACCCGGGGGTGAAGACAGGGGGAAGCCAGATGTTAGGACCCTCCACGGGTAGGGGGGATGCCTCGGGACTCAGTGATAGTGCTTGGGGAGTGCCGTGGGGAGTGAAGGGGGTCCCTTATGTACTCACTCAGTCCATAAAGCTGACACCGACAACCAGATAAACCAAAGTTCTGTACACCGCTGCCAATGAGGGGAGCTATTTTGGGTCCCGTCCCCAGTGGTGCTGTCTGATGGTCTGTAACCTTCTTCTTGGCACTTTGTTCACTTTTCTGGTGGTCCTGGTAGCTTGAAACTAGCCGGGTCCTGCTCCGCAGTATGGCTAACTGTGGGAGCTTGCTCTCAGGGTTCACGCTTGGGATTTTCTGGACCGTTTTGTGGAAAGTCCTATCCCCCTCGTTGCGCTAGTACCCCGATTCTGGAGCGGGTGGAGAGCGGATCTTGAAGGCTCCGTTCTCGTCGGGCTAATTGTCAGGTTGCCTGAAGCTCCTTCCTGACCTAGGGTCCACGTACCCCGTCGTGCCCTGGGCCCGGCCCGGGAGATGGTACAAGGCCGCCGGCTGCTCCCTCGGCAGTACCGTGCCCCTTATCACGATCCCCATGCGACCGGGAGTCCAGCTCCTACTAGGTCCAGACCACCGTCTGTTACCTAGTGACTTCCAAGGAGCCCAGCTCCTGACCTCCTCTCTCACCGAGAGCTACTACTCAACTTCTCTTCTGGAAGCTCCCACTCCCCAGCTCCTCTCTCACTGGGATCTACTTCTGTTCTGAACTGCTCCTGACACTCCTGACCTCCCCTTAACCAACCCCCCCAAGTTGGCGACCCTATTCCACTCAGGCCGTCCACTGGTGTGTCTATTGGGTGTGGTTCAGAGTGTTCCTAGGATTTACTAACTGTTGTTGACAACACCACTTAGCTGGGGACACATAACCAAGGAGGAGGTGGATACTGTGCATAAGGGAAGACTGCACAATACCCTGTGACGTCCTGATAGGCCAGGGCGTCACACTTGCTCTCAGGAGCTCACGCTTGGGATTTCTGTGGGCTGCTTTGGTTGGAAAGCCCTATCCCCCTCATTGCGCTAGTGCCCTCCGATCTCTGAGCTTCATGGGAACAGTCCATAAAGGCCCTGTCCTCCGCAGGTTAATTGCCGGGTTGCATGAAGCTTCTTCCTGACCTAGGGTCCAGTACCCCGACGTGCTTTTGGCCCCAGACCGGCTATTGGACTGCAGCTGCCGACCGTCCTCCTTGACTAAGCCAGCACCCAGTCCCAATCTCCCGCGACCGGGTCTCCGCTTCCTCCGGGTCCAGACCACCGTCTGCAACCCAATCTACGTTTTCCTCTGGGAGCTCCAACTCCCAGCTTCCTTCGCGCTCCTCACAGCTCGAGGGCTACCACTGTTCTGACTTGTCACCTCCCACCTCCCTGCCTGACCCCTAGGTGGGCGGCCCTATTCCAGCTTAGCAGCCCACTGGTGTTCCTGACAGGGTGTGGTGCGAGTTGTGATTAGGATTTTTAGATGCTGGTGGAGGCAGTGCTGCAAGTTGGGAACCAAGAACCAAAGGGGGGTTGAGCCCTACACTGGGAGATAAAGAGCGTGCAGTACCCTGTGACGACCTGACTAGTCCAGAGGCATCACAATTTCTTCTGAAGACAAGGCGAAGGAGGGGTCACGGGGGATCAGAGCTGCATCATGTACGGAAGGACCAGAGGGGTGGCAGCCTGACATAGGGTGACCTGGGAAAACCTTTCTGTTCCATCTGTCATGTCAGATTGCACAGAAATCAGAGGAGGAGGATGAATGCGGCAGGCACACCACTCGTGCAGCAGCAGCCATGTTAGATCATCGGGAGGGAGACGGGGTCAGGGAGGAGGAGACTTTGGGCACACCGGGGGACTGAGGAGGACATTTATCTCCCATTAGATATGTTTGATTATACCAAATGGAAGATTCATCATCTTTTTACTGCCACTGCCTTAACGTCCACGTGGTCACTGGTATACAGTATGAAATGGCGATCACGTGACCGGGGACCAGAAAAACCGACTCGGATCGTGATCTCCAGTGTCTCATCTACCACTGGTAACTAAAATCCTGGTGATTTTCCAAACTGGAAGGCGCTATACCCTTTTTCCTGAGCGGCTGTTAAAAAGCGTCGCAAAGGAATAAGTACCCTTAACTTCCCCCGTTAAAAGGCTTATCGGCGGTCGTTAAGGTGCTTATTGTGTACATACAGCCTACAAAGCTAGGATGGATAGATAGATGTCAAACACATGTATAATGTCCAACTCTCCTAAATATTTTTTATGCTGGCACTGTTTCACTGGCATAAAAGAGTGTTCAGTCTTGTATTTAGCCAAAAAATAGATAATTTAAAAAAATTACGTGGGGTCCCCCCCATTTTTAACAGTCAGCTAGGGTAAAGTAGATGGCTGCAGCCTGCACACTGAAGCTACATAGGTAAAGATGGTTGACCTCGGGGAGATCAACATCCAACACCGCGGGGACACCATCACGTGTTTCTCAACGCTTTGACACTAGAACAAGGCCCCCTGGGAAAATATGCAAAACAAGAATGCCGCGGAGACACTATCACATGTTTCTCAACGCTGGCAGGAAACTAGCCAGGTCTTTCACTGGGAAGGAACAACCATGGGAAGGGCAGTCTCCAGTCAAGGAAACCGCCTATACCAAAACGTGGTATCCATCCACAGACAGCTGTTTCGGGGTATTTGTCCCTCATCAATGTGGAGTAGGAAACTGGCTAGTGGGAGCAATGCCTAGTAGAAGACTACATAGGTAAAGATGGTTAACCTCGGGGAGATCATGTTTTGGTATAGGCGGTTTCCTTGACTGGAGACTGCCCTTCCCGTGGTTGTTCCTTCCCGGTGAAAGACCTGGCTAGTTTCCTGCCAGCGTTGAGAAACACGTGATGGTGTCTCCGCGGCATTCTTGTTTTGCACACTGAAGCTAGCAGCTAGCTTCACCTGGCAGAGGTCTCCCCAATCTGTTCATTCATTCATTCATTCATTCATTTATTTATTTATTTATTTATAAATAATTAAAAAGAAAAACATGGGGTCCCCCCAAAAATTGGGTTACCACCAGCCAAGCTAAAGCGGACAGCTGGGGTCTTGCATTCATAGGAAGGACCATGTTTATTTGGCCTTTCCGAGCCTATAAATAGCAGGCTGCAGCCTCCCCAGAAGTGGTGCATCCATTAGATGCGCCAGTCCTGGCACTTTCTCCCCGCTAATCCCGTTGCCTTGGAACGGTGGCAAACGGGGTAATATAAGGGGTTGATACCAGCTGTAATGTCAGCTGGCATGAAGCCCAGGGGTTAGTAATTTTGAGGCGTCTACTAACCCTTTTAGTAATAAAGAACATAAAGACAACAAAACCCTCCCTGCCACATTCCCTTTTTCACCAAATTATTGAAAAGAAAAAAAAAATTTGGTCTGCCGTAATCCCTTTTGGAGACCCCCACAACAACTCTGTCATCCATGATAAGGGGGCACGCTTAGCGAACATATACATCATTTTCTGGAAGTGCAGGCACTCCATGTCATGTGAGGAGTGGGCTCAGTCTCCTTGCTCGCAGAGAGCTGTCTGAGAACTGGCTCACTGCGCATGAGTCCGCCATTTTTTTCAGAAGGAGAGGTCGCGGGGGACTGCTGCAGAAGGTACAGGTGGGGACCTGTGGTGGACTTTTCTGTCTCATCTGACATGTCAGAAATCGGAGAAGGATGCTTGTGACAGATGCACAACTCATGTGCCTGCCTTTTTGGAGATCAGGAAGAGGAGAGAGACTGGGGAGGGGTGGACTTTGGCCACACCGGGGGAGGACATTTATCTCCCATCTGATGTGTTTGATTATGTCATGTGCGAGGTAAGATAACGGTGATGACGTGACCGGGGGCAGGAAAAAACTGCTAGTATCGTAATTGCCTAGGACTCCCCAGAGATTTTCCGACGCTGGGGGTTGCAATTCACTTTTTTCTTACCGCTGTTATTGGCGATAAGGAATAAGTACCCTTTACTGCAGCTGTTTTAATCTGTAAATCCAACGTAAAGAGATTAAAAATAGAAAAAAGTACACAACAATAAATAAAGGGGCGGCAATCATAGATGAGGACTATGTGAATAAATGACAAATAGCTTTGTTACAAATACATGTGTAAATGTAAAACAACGTGTGTGTGAATCCGCATTTGACTCAGGGAACGTCATTAACTGTTTTGAGGGGAAATTTTAACCCCATGCTTTACAGTTATTCACCAAAAAACCTGTCTCCATTAAAGTCAATGGAGCTGGGAACACAATGCAGCCAGAACTTCAGAAGAATGTGCAGCCATGCCTTGAATGGAATGTTGGCGTGTCACAATGCAGCCAGGGAAAGAGACAGACAAAAAGACAGACAAAGAGACAGACAGATGGAGATAGACACAGACAAAGAGGCAGACAGACAAAAAGATAGAAAAAGACACAGACAGGGAAAGACAGACAGGGAAAGAGACAGACAGAAAAAGACAAGGAAAGAGGTACAGAGACAGACAGGGAAACAGGGAAAGAGATAGAGAGACAAATAGGAAAAGAGATAGAGAGACAGACAGGGAAAAAGACAGACAGACAAAGACATAGAGACAGACAGGGAAAGAGACAGACAAAGGGATAGAGACACAGAAAGAGAAACAGACACCGAGAGATACAGACTGAGACTGGGACAGAAATAGTTACTATCTAGGGCAGGGGTGGGGAACCTCCGGCCCGCGAGCCGTATGCGGCCGCAACGACTTTTTCTGCGGCCCCCGGGCTGATTCCCGGGGACTGCAGTGCTGGGGCGGCAGCCGCATATTACTTGCTGCTGGCCCTTTAAAACCCCACACAGTGCGTTCAATGCTGAACGCTGCATTTCCTATACCTGAAAGACTACGTCCCCATGCTGGCACTGCCTACGTGAGGACATACTTTGTAGGTGGGGTCGGCGTGAGGAGCGCTAAAATCAAAAGGAGAGGATTGACTGCCAATCATCCCCCAGGTCTTACTGTGCCGGGCAGCACTCTGTGCCCAGCGCCGGCGGCTCCCTGTGCCCGGCGGTTGCGGCAGCGGCTCCCTGTGCCCAGCGGTTGCGGCGGTGGCTCCCTGTGCCCGGCGGTTGCGGCGGCGGCTCCCTGTGCCCGGCGGTTGCGGCGGCGGTTCCGTGCCCGGCGGTGGCTGCTCCTCTCTGTGCCCGGCGGCTCCCTGTGCCCAGCGGCGAAGGCGGCTGCTCCTCTCTGTGCCCGGCGGCAGAGCTCTCCGTGCCCGCAGCCACCTCCAGCGCTCAGTGATCCCAGCCTTCCCCAGTTCTCTAACTACCTCCAAGCTCATCCGGGTCTGCCTGTGCCCCCAGCGCTCTGTACCTCCAGTTCTCTGTGCCCCTCTTTCTCCCCAGTGATCTATGCCCCCACAGTCTCCCCAGTGATCTGTGCCCCACAGTCTCCCCAGTGATCTGTGCCCCCCAGTCTCCCCAGTGATCTGTGCCCCCCCAGTGTTCTGTGCCCCCCAGTCTCCCCAGTGATCTGTGCCCCCCAGTCTCCCCAGTGATCTGTGCCCCCCTCCAGTGTTCTGTGCCCCCCCAGTGTTCTGTGCCCCCCCCCAGTCTCCCCAGTGATTTGTGCCCCCCCAGTGTTCTGTGTCTCCCCCCAGTCTCCCCAGTGATCTGTGCCCCCTCCCAGTGTTCTGTGCCCCCCCAGTCTCCCCAGTGATCTGTGCCCCCCAGTCTCCCCAGTGATCTGTGCTCCCCAGTGATCTGTGCCCCCCAGTCTCCCCAGTGATCTGTGCTCCCCAGTGATCTGTGCCCCCCAGTCTCCCCAGTAATCTGTACCCCCCCAGTGTTCTGTGCCTCCCCCCAGTCTCCCCAGTGACCTGTGTCCCCCAGTCTCCCCAGTGATCTGTGCCCCCCCCAGTGTTCTGTGCCCCCCCAGTCTCCCCAGTGATTTATGCCCCCCTAATGATCTGTGCTCCCCTAGTCTCCCCAGTGATCTGTGCCCCTCAGTCTCCCCAGTGATCTGTGCCCCCCAGTCTCCCCAGTGATCTGTGCCCCCCCCAGTGTTCTGTGCCCCCCCCAGTGTTCTGTGCCCCCCCCAGTGTTCTGTGCCCCCCCAGTGATTTGTGCCCCCCCCAGTCTCCCCAGTGATTTGTGCCCCCCCAGTGTTCTGTGTCTCCCCCCAGTCTCCCCAGTGATCTGTGCCCCCTCCCAGTGTTCTGTGCCCCCCCAGTCTCCCCAGTGATCTGTGCCCCCCAGTCTCCCCAGTGATCTGTGCTCTCCAGTGATCTATGCCCCCCAGTCTCCCCAGTGATCTGTGCTCCCCAGTGATCTGTGCCCCCCCAGTGATCTGTGCCCCCCAGTCTCCCCAGTAATCTGTGCCCCCCCAGTGTTCTGTGCCTCCCCCCAGTCTCCCCAGTGACCTGTGCCCCCCAGTCTCCCCAGTGATCTGTGACCCCCCCAGTGTTCTGTGCCCCCCCAGTCTCCCCAGTGATCTATGCCCCCCTAATGATCTGTGCTCCCCTAGTCTCCCCAGTGATCTGTGCCCCACAGTCTCCCCAGTGATCTGTGCCCCCCAGTCTCCCCAGTGATTTGTGCCCCCCCCCAGTGTTCTGTGCCTCCGCCCAGTCTCCCCAGTGATCTATGCCCCCTCCCAGTGGTCTGTGCCCCCCGAGTCTCCCCAGTGATCTGTGCCCCCCAGTCTCCCCAGTGATCTGTGCTCCCCAGTGATCTGTGCCCCCCCAGTGATCTGTGCCCCCCAGTCTCCCCAGTGATCTGTGCTCCCCAGTGATCTGTGCCCCCCAGTCTCCCCAGTGATCTATGCCCCCCCAGTCTCCCCAGTGATCTATGCCCCCCTAATGATCTGTGCTCCCCTAGTCTCCCCAGTGATCTGTGCCCCTCAGTCTCCCCAGTGATCTGTGCCCCCCAGTCTCCCCAGTGATCTGTGCCCCCCCAGTGTTCTGTGCCCCCCCCCAGTGTTCTGTGCCCCCCCCAGTGTTCTGTGCCCCCCCCAGTCTCCCCAGTGATTTGTGCCCCCCCCAGTGTTCTGTGCCTCCGCCCAGTCTCCCCAGTGATCTGTGCCCCCTCCCAGTGTTCTGTGCCCCCCGAGTCTCCCCAGTGATCTGTGCCCCCCAGTCTCCCCAGTGATCTGTGCTCCCCAGTGATCTGTGCCCCCCCAGTGATCTGTGCCCCCCAGTCTCCCCAGTGATCTGTGCTCCCCAGTGATCTGTGCCCCCCAGTCTCCCCAGTGATCTGTGCCCCCCCAGTGTTCTGTGCCCCCCAGTCTCCCCAGTGATCTGTGCCCCCCAGTCTCCCCAGTGATCTGTGCCCCCCCCCCAGTGTTCTGTGCCCCCCCAGTGTTCTGTGCCCCCCCCCAGTCTCCCCAGTGATTTGTGCCCCCCCAGTGTTCTGTGTCTCCCCCCAGTCTCCCCAGTGATCTGTGCCCCCTCCCAGTGTTCTGTGCCCCCCCAGTCTCCCCAGTGATCTGTGCCCCCCAGTCTCCCCAGTGATCTGTGCTCCCCAGTGATCTGTTCCCCCCAGTCTCCCCAGTGATCTGTGCTCCCCAGTGATCTGTGCCCCCCCAGTGATCTGTGCCCCCCAGTCTCCCCAGTAATCTGTGCCCCCCCCCAGTGTTCTGTGCCTCCCCCCAGTCTCCCCAGTGACCTGTGCCCCCCAGTCTCCACAGTGATCTGTGCCCCCCCCAGTGTTCTGTGCCCCCCCAGTCTCCCCAGTGATCTATGCCCCCCTAATGATCTGTGCTCCCCTAGTCTCCCCAGTGATCTGTGCCCCACAGTCTCCCCAGTGATCTGTGCCCCCCAGTCTCCCCAGTGATCTGTGCCCCCCCAGTGTTCTGTGCCCCCCCCAGTGTTCTGTGCCCCCCCCCAGTCTCCCCAGTGATTTGTGCCCCCCCCAGTGTTCTGTGCCTCCGCCCAGTCTCCCCAGTGATCTGTGCCCCCTCCCAGTGTTCTGTGCCCCCCCAGTCTCCCCAGTGATCTGTGCCCCCCAGTCTCCCTAGTGATCTGTGCTCCCCAGTGATCTGTGCCCCCCCAGTGATCTGTGCCCCCCAGTCTCCCCAGTGATCTGTGCTCCCCAGTGATCTGTGCCCCCCCCAGTGATCTGTGCCCCCCAGTCTCCCCAGTAATCTGTGCCCCCCCCAGTGTTCTGTGCCTACCCCCAGTCTCCCCAGTGACCTGTGCCCCCCAGTCTCCCCAGTGATCTGTGCCCCCCCAGTGTTCTGTGCCCCCCCCAGTCTCCCCAGTGATCTATGCCCCCCTAATGATCTGTGTCCCCCTAGTCTCCCCAGTGATCTGTGCCCCCCTCAGTCTCCCCAGTGATATCTGTGCCCGGAGCCTCTCCCAGTTCTGTCTGTGCCTTCAGCCTCTCCCATCCTTCTCTGTGCCATCTGTGCCCCCAGCGTCCCCCTGATTTGTCTGTGCCTCCAGCCTCTCCCATCATTCTCTGTGCCCCCAGGGCTGTCTGTGTCCCTCCGGCATCCCCCAGGGCTGTTTGCCCCCGGCTATTTATATAACCCCAGCAATGTTTGTGCCCCCCAGCTATGTCTGTGTATCCCAGTGATGTGTATATACCCCCAGTGACGTCTATGCCCTGCTGCTTCCCTAGTGATGTATATTCCGCCCAGCCCTCCCCAGCAATGTTTATGCCCCCCTAGCTATGTTTGTGCTCCCCATCAATGATGTATGTATCCCCCAGTGATGTATGTACCCCCCAGTGATGTCTATGCCCCCAGCCTCCCCAGTGATCTATATTCCTCCCAACCCTCCCCTGTGATGTATATACAGCAGTCCCAGCCAACTGAAACCTGGAAAAGCAGTTGTGAAAAGCAACAAGATCAATATCGCCTAATATTACAGCTGCACCAAAGAGTACAAGCTCCAGCCCCACAGTGAGTTAATTGTTTGACCAAATATATTGGGGTAATTTTCAAGTTGATAATTTTGTGCGGCCCCCGAAGGTTGGTAGAAATTTCCAAATGACCCCCGGCAGAAAAATGGTTCCCCACCCCTGATCTAGGGCAACACCGAGTACTACAGCTATCACGGCAATAACCATATTGTTTAACCTGTAGATGCAATCTAACAGTCATATTTATACAGTATACCCTAGCAACTGACATATACAGTTATTTATTATTTAACCTCATAACGACGGCCGTACGACTTAAAGCGGCGGCAAAACAGGGTACTTATTCTGTTCCGCCGCTTTAAAGCGGCGGCCCGAAAAAACCCTGTAGCGCCCCCCAGCGACCGAAAATCTCGGGGGTTTCAGCTACCGGGGGTAGCTGAGACCCCCCAGATTATGAATCGGGGTGTTTTTTTTGGACCCCGATCATGTGATCGGCGGTATACACTGTATACCGACGAACACATGAAAAAAAAAGAAATGGCCGGTAAAACTGATTTCTTTTTCATCTGACATGATCAAACATGTCAGATGAGAAAGAAATCTAACCCCCTAGTGCCCCCAAAGCCCCCGGTACCGGAGAGTCCCCCCACCCCTACCCCCACCGGACATCCAAAATGGCGCCGAAGCGCACAGAAAACTGCCGCCGGCGCCGGCTCTGCAGTCATTTCCCTCCGATCTGAAATGATCAAACATTTCAGATCGGAGGGAAATGTCCTCCCCCTGACCCCTCCTCCGGTCCACCGGAGCCCTCTGGTCACCGGAGCCCCCTCCGGTTCTCCAGAGCCACCACCCCCCTCCCCCCTCCGGAGCGTGGAAGATGGCGGCGCACAGCGCGCGGCCGCCTTCATTCTGCTCTTTCTGCCGCATGTGACACGTCACATGCGGCAGAAAGGTGTCCCCAGGTCCCACTAGGTCACCCCCCGTCACCCCCCCCCAGCCCCCGGTTATACGTTACCTGGCTGCTGGTGCTCCGGGCCCGCGATCGCCGCCTCCTTCTTCAATGCTGGCGGCGCATGCGCAGACAGCGGCTGTCAGCTGGATCCCTGCAAGCAGGGATCCTGCTGACGTCGCAACTGCACAAGCTACTCCACTGTGGACCGGGGGAGGGTGAGTGCGGTAATCTGCAGTCACACTCCTCACATGGAGAGACTGCTGTTCCAGAAAATGGGGGGTACGTTCTGTGAGCGTGCCCCTCATATTCTGGAATGAGGTTACTGCAGGTCACTCTGCCCTAGGTTGGACCGGGGCAGTGTGAGTGCAGTATTCTCAGATTACTGCACCCACACTGCTCATGGAGAGCTTGCTCTTCCAGAAAATGGGGGATACGTTCCCTGAACGTGCCCCCCATATTCTAGAAGATCCAGAGTCGGCGTGGGACCTCCAAAATGGATTACAGCGACCGGAATTTCTTTATTTTCAATAAATTGGTAAAAGAGGAATGTTTCGGGGAGTGTTTTTTCAAATAAATTTTTTTTTTGTCTTTTTTTTTTTCTATTACTGACTGGGTTAGTGATGTCGGGTATCTGTTCAGATGCCGTGACATCACTAACCCCAGGGCTTGATGCCAGGTGACATTACAGCTGGTATCAACCCCATATATTACCCCGTCTGCCACCGCACCAGGGCGCGGGATGAGCTGGGGCGAAGCGCCAGGATTGGCGCATCTAATGGATGCGCCACTTCTGGGGCGGCTGCGGCCTGCTATTTTTAGGCTGGGAAGAGTCCAATAACCATGGCTCTTCCCACCCTGAGAATACCAGACCCCAGCTGTCCGCTTCACCTTGGCTGGTGATCTAATTTGGGGGGGACCCCACGTTTTGTTTTTTTTTAAAAAAACGCCTGGGGAGCCCTCCAAATTGATCACCAGACAAGGTGAAGCTGTCAGCTGTGGTTTGCAGGCTACAGCTGTCTGCTTTACCCTAGCTGGCTATCAAAAATAGGGGGGACCCCACGTCGTTTATTTTAATTATTAATTTTTTGGGGGGGCTAAATACAAGGCTAGGCACCCTTTAGTGCCACATGAAAGGCACTAAAGGGCGCCAGCTTAGAATATGCAGGGGGTGGGACGTTATATTTATTTGACATCTATCCATTCATCCATTGTAGCATTTTAGGCTGTGTGCCCACAATCAGGGTTTGCAGCGTTTTGGGTGCAGAGTGTTTTCCCTGTGTCCATAACGCTGCGTTGTGCAGTAGAAGCACAGTGGAAGGATTTTTAGAAATCTCATGCCCAATGTGCTTCTTTTCTCCGCAGCATAAACCGACCTGTGGCGCAGCTTCCCGAGCCTCAGCATGTCAATTTATGCTGCGGAGATGAGTGTTCTCTGCAGGTAGCATAGAGCTCCACAGCGGCCTAAACCCAAATCGTGGGCATGGGCAGCTGCGTTCTCCCGTGGACAACACTCACATCTCTGCAGGAGGCTGACACTGTGTACTAGACGCCGTGTCGCTGGATCATGGCCACATAGCCTAAAAGTGAGACATTTGTTGCTACAGCAACATTTTTGTGAAGTACCTGTGGATTCAAAATGCTTACTATACTCCTGAATAAAATCCAGTTTCCAAAATGGGGTCACTTGTGGGGGGTTTCTGCTGTATAGGTACCCAAGGGGCCCTGCTAATGTGACATGGTGCCCGCAATTTATTTCAAGTTTTCCAGAATTCAAATGGTGCTCCCTCCATTCCAAGCCCTCCCATTTATCCAAACAGAGGTTTTTGGCCACATGTGGGGTATCCCTGTGCTCATAAGACATTGGATAACAACCTGTGGGGTCCACGGTTTGTTGTTGTCTCTTGAAAAAGTGAGAAATTTGATGCTAAAGCAACAGTTTTGTGAAAAAAATGAAAATTTTCAATATGGCAACCTAAGCTTATCAAATTCTGTGAAGTACTCGTGGATTCAAACTGCTCACTATACACCTAGATAAAAGCCTTGAGGTGTCTTGTTTCCAGAATGAAGTCACTTGTGGGGGACCGCCACTGTTTAGGCACCTCAGGGGCTCTCCAAATGCAACCTGGCGTCCGCTATTGATTCCAGCCAATTTTGCAGTCAAATGGCACTCCTTCCCTTCCGAGCCCTGCCATGCGCCCAAACAGTTGATTTCCACCACATATAAGGTATCGCCAAACTCAGGAGAAATTGCACAATAAATGTTATGCTGAATTTTTTCCTTTTACTCTTGTAAAAAAAAAAGCTACCTGGTTGAAATAACAATTTTGTGGTAAAATTTTATTTTTTTTTTTTCATGGCTCAACGTTATAAAATTCTGTGAAGCACCTGAGGGTTCAGGGTACTCACCAAACATCTAGATAAATTCCTTGAGGGGCCTAGTTTCCAAAATGGGGTCACTTGTGCGGGGTTTCTGCTGTTTAGGTACCTTAGGGGACCTCCAAATGCGACATGGTGCCCGCAATCTTTTTCAGGCAAATTTCCTTTCTAAAATTCAAATATTGCTCCTTTCGTTCCAAGCCCTCCCATTTGTCCAAACAAAGGTTTCAGACCACATGTGAGGTATCACCGCGCTCATAAAAAAGTGGTTAACAAACCTTGAGGTCAAATTTTTGGAATTACCTCTTGAAAAAGTGAGAAAATTGATGCTAAAGCAACATTTTTGAGAAAATTATTAAAATTTTCAATATGACAACGTAACGTTAACAAAATCTGTGAAGTACCTGTGGATCTAAAATGCTCACTATACCCCTAGATAGAAGCCTTGAGGGGTCTAGTTTCCAAAATGGTGTCACTTGTGAGGGATTTCTTCTGTTTAGGTACCTTAGCGGACCTGTAAATGCAACATGGTGCCCACAATCTATTTCAGCCAAATTTGCTTTCTAAAATTCAAATATTGCTCCTTCTGTTCCGAGCCCTCCCATTTGTCCAAACAGAGGTTTCTGACCACATGTGAGGTATCGGCGCGCTCATAAGAAAGTGGGGAACAAGTTTTGGGGTCCATTTTGTTGTGTTATTTCTTCTAAAAGTGAATACATTTGGGTTAGAGCAACATTTTTAGGTAAAATTTAATTTTTGCTTTTTTTCATTCCACATTGCTTTTGTTCATGTGAAGCACCTGAAGGGTTAATAAACTTCTTGAATGTGGTTTTGAGTACTTTGGGGGGTGCAGTTTTTAGAATGGTGTCACTTTTGGGTATTTTCTGTCATCTAGGCCTATTGAAGTCACTTCAAATGTGATGTGGTCCCTAAAAAACTGGTTTTGTAAATTTTGATGTAAAAATGAGAAATTGCTGATAAACTTTGAACTCTTCTAACTTCCTAACAAAAAAAAATTTTGTTTCCAAAATTGTGCTGATGTAAAGTAGACATGTGGGAAATGTTATTTATTAACTATTTTGTGTCACAGAAATCTCTGGTTTAACGGTATAAAAATTCAAAAGTTGAAAATTGCTAAATTTTCAAAATTTTTGCCAATATTCAATTTTTTTCATAAATAAACACAAAAAATATTGTCCTAAATTTGGTACTAACATGAAGTCCAATATGTGACGAAAAAACAATCTCAGAATCACCGGGATCCGTTGAAGCGTTCCAGAGTTATAACCTCATGAAGTGACACTGGTCAGAATTGCAAAATTTGGTCTGGTCATTAAGGTGAAAATTAGCTCCGTCACTAAAGGGTTAAAGGAGCAAGCAGATCAGCAGAGATTAACTCTTGCTAGCCTGCCTATGAATCAGCACACAGCAGATCGATGCCCAAGTCTGCATGTGTTGATCCCAGACACCAGAGAAACCATCGGGCGGAGCGTCAGAATCTGCAATGTGAACAGAGCCGTACTCCGCCATGACATTCAGAGAAGTTTATTTTTTCCATTTCTAATCATAAAATATATTTTATTCATTACACTGGATTAGTGAGTTGGCTTCTTATCCTTTTTTGTTTATATACATTAGATACTGCGTATTTCTAATCCCATCCTGTGTGATACACTCCATTGAGCCTTGTGTGTAATCCCAGAGTGTGTTATCCTCTGCTTATCTAATCACAGCAAGTCATACAGTCTGCGTATGATACAGCGAGCAGTACCAACTTAGCGCATGTCCGCATGCTGCAGTTTTGTCATAGCCACAAAAATGCCCCCTGTGGCCAAAACAATGCATCAAAAAATGTGTTTCTTCGGCGCTCCATTGGGAGACCCAGACGATTGGGTGTATAGCTACTGCCTCCGGAGGCCACACAAAGTATTACACTAAAAAGTGTAAGGCCCCTCCCCTTCTGCATATACACCCCCCGTGGGATCACGGGCTCCCCAGTTTTATGCTTTGTGCGAAGGAGGTCAGACATCCACGCATAGCTCCACTGTTTAGTCAGCAGCAGCTGCTGACTATGTCGGATGGAAGAAAAGAGGGCCCATACTTGGGCCCCCAGCATGCTCCCTTCTCACCCCACTTTTGTCGGCGGTGTTTGTTAAGGTTGAGGTACCCATTGCGGGTACGGAGGCTGGAGCCCACATGCTGCATCCTTCCCCATCCCTCTGAGGGCTCTGGGTGAAGTGGGATCTTACCGGCCTCCAGGCTCTGAGGCCGGGCTCCATCCACAGACCCGGAGATCCTGCTGGAATGGAGCTGAGTATCGTCAGGGACAAGGCCCTGCAACGTTAAGGTACTCTGTGTCCCCGTACAGACCACGCACACACACACCAGCATGCTGGGTGTGTTAGTGCGCCGGGGACAACAGCGCTGCGCGCTGGGGCTATACTCACTGCAGCTTAGCTGAGTGAGTTAATGTGTGGGAAACGGCCGCGCCGGCCGCTGCTAGAAGCTGCGGCGCGGATGAGACTTGTGGTGCGCCGGGGACTTCCGCGCTGACCGTGCTTTTACGACGGCAGCGCTTATAAATCGAGTCCCCGGCTTTTGCGGCCTAGTTTCGTTTCCTTCCCGCCCCCGGGCCTGCCAGTCAGGGAAGGGGCGAGACGCTGTACAATGGTCAGCACCGAGGGCTGGAGTCTTATTTACATACTCCAGCCCCCTCACTGGGCACAGTGGGACGCCAGTTTCCCGCTCTTTGTCTGGGGCACGCCCACGGCCCGCCCCTCTTCACAGGACGCCGGCAGCCATTCCTGCATGCAGTCTAAGCTGGAGAACGGACACAGGCTCTGGGAGACCCGGTCAAGGGATTCTGGCGACCACACACCCGCTTAAGCGGGCGGTAAGCAGCACCTTGGTGCTGACCCCACTAGTGCCACAGTGTTTTGTGTACTTTATGCTTGTACCTATATTTGCACTGTACGGTCGCTTCTTGGCTATATACCCCTAGATTGCTCTGAGGAGACAACAGTATGTCGTCCGCAGAAAAGCAAGGGTGCCAAGGCACAGGCTTTCTATGCTGTCTGTACCGCATGTGAGGCTGTTTTACCGGCAGGTTCCACTAACCCCCATTGGGTAGAGTCTCTGCTAGTGGTGGCCCAGAGAGAGCCACCTGTGAAACTGTCCAGAGGACAGAGTTTGCAGTTTTTTGCTGATAAAATGTCTGGGACTATGACCAAGATTCTAGAAACTTTGCAGTCCAGGCCGGTGACTCAGACAATGGGCACTGTTGAATCAATGCCCCCCGGTCTCCCTCAGTTGGAACTAATACGTGCTCCAAGGGGGTCCCATACATCCCAGGCTGAAGGCTCTGCACGGACGACAGTCCCAGCAGCCTAAGCGAGCTCGCTGGGAGAGACCCTCGACTTCACACACTGGTCAGGGTCTCAGCGAGAGGATTCTCTGTATGATGAGGCAGAGGTAGCTGATCAGGATTCTGATCCTGAGACCGTTTTCAATCTGGATGCTCCTAATAGTGACTCCATGGTGAATGATCTCATAGCGTCCATCAATAGACTGGTGGATATTTCTCCCTCAGCCCCTCCAGTGGAGGAGTCAGCTTCGCGGCAGGAGAAATTCCATTTCAGGTATCCCAAGCGTAAATTCAGTACTTTTTTGGGCCACTCTGACTTCAGAGAAGCAGTCCAGAAACACCACGCTTATCCAGACAAGCGTTTCTCCACACGTCTTAAGGATACACGTTATCCCTTTCCCCCTGACGTGGTCAAGCGCTGGACCCAGTGTCCAAAGGTGGATCCCCCAATCTCCAGGCTTGCGGCTAGATCCATAGTTGCAGTGGAAGATGGGACTTCACTTAAAGATGCCATTGACAGACAGATGGACCTCTGGTTGAAATCTGTCTATGAAGCTATCGGCGTGTCGTTTGCTCCGGCATTCGCAGCCGTATGGGCACTCCAAGCTATTTTAGCTGGTCTTGCGCAGGTGGACACTGTCACACGTACATCTGTGCCGCAGGTGGCGTCCTTAACCTCGCATATGTTTGCATTGCGACTTACGCTATTAATGCTGTCCTGGACTCTACGAGCCGTACGTCAGTGGCGTCCGCCAACTCCGTGGTTTTTACGCAGAGCCTTGTGGTTAAGGGAATGGAAGGCAGATTCTGCTTCCAAAAAGTGCTTAACCAGTTTGCCATTATCTGGTGACAGACTGTTTGGTGAGCGATTGGATGAAATCTTTAAACAGTCCAAGGATAAGGATTCTTCCTTACACCAGCCCAGATCAAACAAAACCCAACAGAGGAAAGGACAGTCGAGGTTTCGGTACTTTCCAGGCTCGGGCAGGTCCCAGTTTTCCTCGTCCAAAAGGACTCAAAAGGCTCAGAGGGGCTCAGATTCCTGGCGGGCTCAATCACGCCCAAAGAAGGCAGCCGGAGGTACCGCTACCAAGGCGGTTTCCTCATGACTTTCAGCCCTCTCTCTCCGCATCCTCGGTCGGTGGCAGACTCTCCCGCTTTGGCGACATTTAGCTGCCACAGGTCAAAAAACGGTGGGTGAGAGACATTTTGTCTCACGTGTACAGGATAGAGTTCTGTTCTCGTCCTCCGGCTCGATTCTTCAGAACTTCCCCACCTCCCGACCGAGCCGATGCTCTTCTGCAGGCAGAAGGAGTGGTAATCCCTGTTCCTCTGCAGGAACAAGGTCACGGTTTTTACTCCAATCTGGTTGTGGTGCCAAAAAAGGACGGCTCTTTCCGTTCCGTTCTGGACCTAAAACTGCTCATCAAGCACATGAAAACCAGGCGGTTCCGGATGGAATCCCTCCGCTCCGTCATTGCCTCAATGTCTCAAGGAGATTTCCTAGCATCAATAGACATCAGGATGCTTATCTCCACGTGCCGATTGCTCCAGAGCACCAGCGTTTGCTACGATTCGTTATAGAAGACGAGCATCTTCAGTTCGTAGCCCTGCCCTTCGGTCTGGCGACAGCCCCACGGGTTTTCACCAAGGTCATGGCAGCAATGGTAGCAGTCCTGCACTCTCAGGGTCACTCTGTGATCCCTTACTTGGACGATCTACTTGTCAAGGCACCCTCTCAAGAGGCATGCCAACACAGCCTGAACGTTGCGCTGGAGACTCTCCAGAGTTTCGGGTGGATCATCAACTTTTCAAAGTTAATTCTGACCCCGACCCAATCGCTGACATATCTTGGCATGGAGTTTCATACTCTCTCAGCGATAGTGAAGCTTCCGCTGGACAAACAGCGTTCACTACAGACGGGGGTGCAGTCTCTCCTTCAAGGCCAGTCACACCCCTTAAGACGCCTCATGCACTTCCTAGCGAAGATGGTAGCAGCAATGGAGGCAGTCCCTTTCGCGCAGTTTCATCTGCGTCCACTGCAATGGGACATTCTCCGCCAATGGGATGGGAAGTTGACGTCCCTAGACAGGAACGTCTCCCTTTCTCAGACGGTCAAGGACTCTCTTCAGTGGTGGCTTCTTCCCACCTCATTGTCAAAAGGAAAGTCCTTCCTACCCCCATCCTGGGCGGTGGTCACGACAGACGCGAGTCTGTCAGGGTGGGGAGCAGTCTTTCTCCACCACAGGGCTCAGGGTACGTGGACTCAGCAAGTGTCCACCCTTCAGATCAATGTTCTGGAAATCTGGGCAGTGTATCTTGCCCTGCAAGCCTTCCAGCAGTGGCTGGAAGGCAAACAGATCCGAATTCAGTCGGACAACTCCACAGCGGTGGCATACATCAACCACCAAGGCGGAACACGCAGTCGGCAAGCCTCCCAGGCAGTCCGGCGGATTCTGATGTGGGTGGAAGACAGAGCATCCACCATATCCGCAGTTCACATCCCGGGCGTAGAAAACTGGGAAGCAGACTTCCTCAGTCGCCAGGGTATGGACGCAGGGGAATGGTCTCTTCACCCGGACGTGTTTCAGGAAATCTGTAGCCGCTGGGGGATGCCGGACGTCGACCTAATGGCGTCTCGGCATAACAACAAGGTTCCGATTTTCATGGCGCGGTCTCACGATCAAAGAGCTCTGGCGGCAGGCGCCTTAGTTCAGGATTGGTCGCAGTTCCAGCTACCCTATGTGTTTCCCCCTCTGGCACTGTTGCCCAGAGTGCTACGCAAGATCAGCTCCGATTGCCGCCGCGCCATCCTCGTCGCCCCAGACTGGCCGAGGAGGTCGTGGTACCCGGATCTGTGGCATCTCACGGTCGGCCAACCGTGGGCACTACCAGACCGGCCAGACTTACTGTCCCAAGGGCCGTTTTTCCATCTGAATTCTACGGCCCTGAACCTGACTGTGTGGCCATTGAGTCCTGGATCCTAGCGTCTTCAGGATTATCTCAAGACGTCATTGCCACCATGAGACGGGCTAGGAAGCCGACGTCTGCCAAGATCTACCACAGGACGTGGAAGATATTCTTATCTTAGTACTCTGCTCAGGGAGTGTCTCCCTGGCCATTTGCATTGCCTACTTTTCTTTCCTTCCTGCAATCTGGTTTGGAAAAAGGTTTGTCGCTCGGCTCCCTTAAAGGACAAGTCCCAGCGCTGTCTGTATTCTTTCAGAAGCGCCTAGCACGACGTCCTCAGGTACGCACGTTCCTGCAGGGGGTTTGTCACATTGTCCCTCCGTACAAGAGGCCGTTAGACCCATGGGATCTGAACAGGGTACTAATTGCTCTCCAGAAGCCGTCCCTCGAGCCTCTGAGGGATGTTTCACTTTCTCGACTTTCACAGAAAGTGGCCTTTCTGGTAGCGGTCACATCTCTTCAGAGAGTGTCCGAGCTAGCAGCGCGGTCAGCCAAAGCTCCCTTCCTGGTGTTTCACCAAGACAAGGTAGTGCTGCGCCCGATTCCGGAGTTTCTCCCTAAGGTGGTATCCCCCTTTCATCTCAATCAGGATATCTCCTTACCTTCCTTTTGTCCTCATCCAGTTCATCGATATGAAATGGATTTGCATTTGTTGGATCTGGTGAGAGCACTCAGAATCTACATTTCCGCTCGGATGCACTCTTTGTACCTGACTCTGGTCAGCGTAAAGGGTCGCAGGCTCCCAAATCCACCCTGGCTCGATGGATCAAGGAACCAATTCTTGAAGCCTACCGTTCTGCTGGGCTTCCGGTTCCCTCAGGGCTGAAGGCCCATTCTACCAGAGCCGTGGGTGCGTCCTGGGCATTACGGCACCAGGCTACGGCTCAGCAGGTGTGCCAGGCAGTTACCTGGTCGAGTCTGCACACTTTCACCAAGCATTATCAGGTGCATACCTACGCTTAGGCGGATGCCAGCCTAGGTAGAAGAGTCCTGCAGGCGGCGGTTGCCTCCATGTAGGGAAGGGCTGTTTTACGGCCCTAACTTGAGGTATTAATTTACCCACCCAGGGACTGCTTTTGGACGTCCCAATCGTCTGGGTCTCCCAATGTAGCGCCGAAGAAGAAGGGAATTTTGTTACTTACCGTAAATTCCTTTTCTTCTAGCTCCAATTGGGAGACCCAGCACCCGCCCTGTTTCCTTCGGGATTTTTGTTTTTTTCGGGTACACATGTTGTTCATGTTGAATGGTTTCAGTTCTCCGATGTTCCTTCGGATTGAATTTGTTTAACCAGTTATTGGCTTTCCTCCTTCTTGCTTTTGCACTAAAACTGAGGAGCCCGTGATCCCACGGGGGGTGTATATGCAGAAGGGGAGGGGCCTTACACTTTTTAGTGTAATACTTTGTGTGGCCTCCGGAGGCAGTAGCTATACACCCAATCGTCTGGGTCTCCCAATTGGAGCTAGAAGAAAAGGAATTTACGGTAAGTAACAAAATTCCCTTCTTTTGACCATGCGTTTTTCTATGCATTTTGTTAACACCAATGGGTGAAAAATGCAGGGAAAATGCAAAAAGAATTGACATGCTGCAGTTTTGTTGTCACCACAAAACTGCAGACAAAAAAAAAAAGCAACGTGCACACAGCAAATCTCAAATCTCATTGACTTTTCTGGGGAAGGAAAAGCATGCAGTTTGTAGTGACTAAAATTTCACCACAAACTGCACCAAAAACGCATTAAGGCTGCGACCGCACTTTGCGTTCTCCTACTTGCAGTTCAGAACGCACGTTTTGGCCTTAATTGATTTGACCAAAGTTGCCTTCTTCAGATATTTAGCGCTGAAAACGCATGCGTATTTACCGCATTTTTGATACGTTTTCTGCGCTTTTTGCATGCTTTTCCACCTGCGTTTTGATAGATGCGTTTTGAACATCATGACACTGCTAAATAAAGTTTAAATAGTCAAACTCAATGAAAAAATTGGAAAAAATAAAGAATTCTATATTTTTGCAAAATATAATGAAAATAGATTAATATAATGAAATTATAGCGGTAATATGATATTTAATGGAAAAAATGTAATAATTTATTAAAATTCTAAATTTTAATTGTCGGACTATGTGTGTGTGTAAAGGGACATATGAAATCATTATTTTGAAGTCAAAACGCATGTTTTCTGCACTGCAAAAGCAGGTAAAACGCAGGAATTTGCTTGATTGTTGGTTTTTGCCATTTCTCATTGACTTCAATGTTAGCAAAACGCTGTAGAAATGACAAAAACAATTGACATGCTGCTTCTTTGAACGCATGGTTTTTGCCACAAAATATGCAAATTTTTACTTGCGTTTTGAAACGCAAAGTGCGGTCGGGGAAAACAACTTTTTCCATTGGTTTTAATGGAAACGCATGCATTTTGGCATGAAAAAGGTGCTTCTGTAAACGCAACCAAAAAGCAATGGAACCGCAGGTGGAAGCGCAAAGTGTGGTCGCAGCCTTAGGCCATGTCCGCACGTTGCGTCGTCCTACTTGCAGTTCTAAACGCACGTTTTGGCTTTAATTGATTAAGCCAAAGTTGCCTTTTTCTTAAAATTAGCGCTAAAAACGCATGCGTATTTACCACGTATTTGATGCGTTTTTAGCGCTTTTTCCCTTGCGTTTTGACAGATGCGTTTTGAACATCAAGACACTGATTAATAAAGTTTAAAAAGTCAATCAGAAGGAGAAAAGAGAAAAAAAGGAAAAAATATATAAATTTAGAATTCTTAAAGAAAATAGTTAATTTCATGAAATTATAGCTGTAATATAATATTTTTGACAAAAATTTAAAAATAAACATAATTTTCTTTGATTTAATTGTCGGACTATGTGTATGTGTAAAGGAACATATTATTCCATTATTTTATTGTCTGAAGAGCATGCGTTTTTGTAATCAAAAACGCAGTGTTTCTGCAGCTAAAAAGCAGGTAAAACGCTGGAATTTTGATGTTTGTTGCTTTTTGCTACTTCTCATTGACTTCAATGTTAGCAAAACGCTGCAGAAATGGCAAAAACAATTGACATGCTGCTTCTTTGAA
Source organism: Anomaloglossus baeobatrachus (assembly GCF_048569485.1). NCBI lineage: Eukaryota > Metazoa > Chordata > Amphibia > Anura > Aromobatidae > Anomaloglossus > Anomaloglossus baeobatrachus. The sequence goes on along the minus strand of NW_027442667.1, from coordinate 15,178 downwards.
CGCATGTTTTTTACCACAATTTATGCAAATTAAACGCTTCGTTTGAAAATGAATAGTGCGCACAGAATTTTGACATTTTCCATAGACTATTATGGAAACGCAAAACGCATGCCTTTTGGCATGAAAACGCTGCTGCTCAAAACACAGGTGAAAACGCAACGTGCGGACATAGCCTAAAAATTGCAGTGTGCCCATGGGGCCTAACATTATCTGTGCTGTCAGCTATTCTTGATGTCTCTATCTATAGGTCAATATCACTTTACAGTCACCAACAAAATGGCTTCACATTATGATCCTAAAGGCCACCCTCCCTTAAGGGCTCGTGCGCACGTTGCGTAATATCATGCATTTACGCTGCGTTGAGCACTGCAGCGTAAATGCATGCATCCTGCGTCCCCTGCACAATCTATGAAGATTGTGCATAATCTGTGCTCACGTTGCTTTTTTGAACGCAGCGATTTGGATGCTAAAATTTTGACCCAAATCCGTGCGTTCAAAAATGCAGCATGTCAATTATTTGTGCGTTTTGGATGCAGCTCCCACTCTGTCTATGGTGGGGGCAGCATCCATAGCGCATGAAATCGGCATCTATTCTGCAGATACAGTGCATCCATTACGCAGTGTTTCTGCAGTGATTTGAAGCGCACATGCGCTGTCAAATCGCTGCAGAAATTTCAGCATGTACGTGCCTACGAGCCTTTATCCTTTTGCAAATGCCCAGATGGTTAGGAGAGTTATGATTTCTGACACATGAGAGCAGATCCAGCTCACATTAACTGCAGTTATAATACGAGACGGCAGTACACTAGGTTGTCATGGCAAATTTCTGCAGCTGCTCCCCATAGTTTTTAAAAGTGGAAAATATAAAAAAAAATATGTTTCATATTTTACTCCATTAAATAAATGCTGATATTAAAAAAAATAAAAGTTAATACTTTACATATTTTTGAATTGTTGAAAACATTTTTTTTGGGGGATGATTCCTTCCCTTTAAAGGCAAAATATTTTGTACTCCGAAATTTTACCATGAAAGTCTTCCACCAAGTCCATAAAATCAAGCCCTCACTAAGGTCCGTCATTTTGCAGCAGAAATAGTTTCCACATTGCAGACAGGAGAAAGGCGCTGTAAAAATGACGTTGCCTCTTCGAATTTAAAATCTGCGCGCTCCCAAATCCTAATGGCCCCATCCATTCTGAGCCACAATATGCTTAAACCGGCATTAATGTAGCAGGGAGAGCTCACTTATCAATTTACTTGGTGTGTGCCACCAGAAGCTCAAGCTTGGCACAATGTTTTGGGTACTGAAAGGCTGTGTGCGCACGTTGCATTCTATTCCGCAGCGTGTAAGTCACTGCGTGTGCGTCTCAGAACGCAGCCGAAAAAGCTGCGTTCTGAGACGCATTCAGCAGAACGCAATGTGCAAACATTCCTGGAGAGAATTCATGTGTTCTAGATGCTTGCTCTGCCATAGATAGAGTGGGAAAAGCATCCAGAACGCACATTTTTGACAGTGCAGTCCCACTCGGCTCTGCAGCATCCCCATAGACTTGCAGTAGAGCGGGACCGCATTGTCAAAAAGAGCATGGCTGGCTGCGAGACAGTGCCGCACGATCAGAATGAACTCGGATGAACTTCACCCAACATCATTGTGATCGCGAGGCTCTGTGCGTGTGCTGCGGCTTGATTTGTGGTTACTTGTGAAGGACTCACCTGTGATCGCAAATCCCCTGAGTGACTGCAGTGAGCCGCGCGATCAGCTGTGCTTTCACTCAGGTTATTCGCGGGCACAGCTGCAGACCTCCACCTGAGGGCGGTAGCCGCCAGTAACCTCAGTGACAGCACAGCTGATCGCGCGACTCACTTCAGTTGCTGCATGGAGCTCACAGGAGCAGCGGTGTTCTACTGCCGCTCCCGTCAGCTTCTAATGTAGCAGAGCTGAAAGCGTTGTGGGATCTTGCGTGGATTACGTCGGACCTGGAGGTGTTTTTGAGGGGTTAATAAAGTGGTGAAAGAGGGTGTTTTTTTGTCTTTCATTACAAATAAAGGATGTTTTGGATGTGTGTGTTTATTTTCTTTAACTTACAGGTTAATCATGGAAGGTATCTCGGGGATACGCCTGCCATGATTGACCTGGGACTTAGTGGCAGCTATGGGCTGCCATTAACTCCTTATTACCCCGTTTGCCACCGCATCAGGGCAATTCGGGATGAGCCGGGTAGAGTCCTGGGACTGTCGCATCTAATGGATGCGGCAATTCCGGGCGGCTGCTGGCTGATATTGTTAGGCTGGGGGGCTCCCCATAACATGGAGCTCCCCATCCTGAGAATACCAGCCTTCAGCCGTGTGGCTTTACCCTGGTTGGTATCCAAATTGGGGGGACTACACGTCGTTTTTTTTTTAATTATTTATTTATTTTTTTACTGCTCGAATAGACACGCCCACCGGCGGCTGTGATTTTTGCAGTGAAACAGCTGTCACTCAGCATGGGGGCGTGTCTGACTGCAACCAATCATAGGCGCCGGTGGGCAGGGGAAGCAGGGTATACGAGATGGATTAATGAGTGGCCGGCATTTTCAAAAGAGGAGAAGCCGCCACAGTGTGAACGCCGTGCAGCGCCGCGCCGGTGATCGAGGATCAGTGAGTATGAGAGAGGGGGTGGGAAGGAGAGACCGATATCGACAGAGAAAGAGACCGACATTGACAGAGAGAGACAGCGACCGAAAGACCTGTGTTTGTTATGTCAAAAAAACATGCGAATCGCAATAAAAATGTACTGTTTAACAGTTGGGCAGCGTTTTTCTACAACTCATTGATTTCAATTGGTGTAGAACGCTGCCAAAACGGACAAAAGAATTGACATGCTGCTTTTCTAAACGCAGAGATTTTGTCAAATTTTTGACAATCAAAATGCTGCGTTTCAAAAAGCATTGTGCGCACAGATTTTGCATGATTCTCATAAACTTTGCTGGGGAAGTACAACGCATGAATTTTGTCAATGACACAGTGCAGTTGTAAACGCAGCCAAAACGCAGAAAAATACGCAACGTGCGCACATGGCCAAAAGGTAGATTTGTAATTTTCATTGTAATACCAGCTGGGAGCTGGAAAATACTTGTGGATTAAAAACAGTAAGGCTATGTGTCCACGGTAGAATGTACCTGCGGATTTTTCTGCCTGAAAATCCGCGACTTTCGCGGCAAATCCGCACCCGCGGATTTGCCGCGGATTTTGATGCGGATTTTTTTTTTTTTTTTTTCCCCATTCAAAACCAAAAATCCGCACCAAATCTGCACCAAACAATTGACATGCTGCAGATTTTTCCGGATCAAAATCCGCGGCAAATCTGCAGCGGAAAAATCCGCAGCATGGACACAGCATTTCCAAAATGCCATTGAAATGGCTTGGAAGTGCCGCTGCTGCAGATTTTCGGGAAATCCGCGGCAAATCCGCGGCAAAATCCGCGGTAAATCCGCAGCGTGGGCACATAGCCTTACAATGGTAATTCAGAGGGGTGTAATTTCCAAAATGGGGTTGCTTGTTGTGGGTTTCTGATGTATTGACTGCTCAAATGTGACATTGCAACCTCAAAGCATTCCATGTTGCCCACCAACAGTCAAATAGAACTCCGTCCCTTACGAGCCCTATGGTGTGCTCAAACAGTAGTTTCCATTACTTTATTTCTAAAATGTTCTAAATCTTGGGAGTTCTCATTTCTATACACTTTCGCCATGGGAATGTTAAGAGTGTTAGTTCTCCTGCCTTCCCCGGTGACTATTCTAATCACTTCCCTATCACTTTTTACCTATTTCTCCTTTCCTCCCTTCCTACCATTCCTTGTAGATAGATACAGAAAATACAACTCCAAAGTCTGTTTACGCTTAAAGGGAAAACTCAATAAAAATTAGTGGAAAACAAAAAGTAGTTTCCAACTACTCCGGGTAATGCATACACAGGAGATATTGCACCACAAGTATTGGGGTACAATTTCTCCTGTCACCCTTTTAAAAATGAAAATGTTTGACTAAAGTAACTTTTTAGTAAACAAAAACAAAGAGTAATTTTAATTTTTTTTTCTCCAGTTTCCTTTAATTCCTGTGAAGTATTTGATGGGTTAATAAACTTTCGAATGTGGTTTTGAATAACTTGAATGGTGTTGTTTTTTAACCTCTTCATGACCAAGGATGTACTGGTGTCGTACTCCCTGCACATGTCTGCTGAGCTGATCCATCCACGCCTTTTAACCCCTTAGGCTATGTGCCCACGGGAGCTTGTTTGTGCGGATTTTGCTGCGGAAAACCTGCTGATTTTTCTGGATTTTTCAGATAAATCCGCAGGTTTTAGCATGTACAGTCACTCCCCATGTTATCCTATGGGACATGGGGAGTGCTGTGTCCACGCTGCGGAAAGTGCGGCTGCCGTACATGCTGCGGATGTTCGCATCCGCAGGTATAATTGCATGTCAATTATTCCTGCGGATTTACCTGCGGATGTCCCGGCCCTCCGCTATGGAGATAGAGGCCGGGACCTCCGCAGGTAATTCGCATGAATATCCGCATGTTTCCCGTAGCTATTCCGCTGTAATCTCGCAGCTAAAAATAGCTGCGGACGCCGGCGGGCAGCTGCGGGAAACATGCGCTCGTACCTGCGGATACATCCGCAGGTACGAGCGCCCGTGGGCACATAGCCTTAGGGTGTGTGCCCATGATCAGGACTCACTGCGTCCTGGACACAGCGGGTCCTGACCTGCAGGGCCGCGAGTCTCCTCCGCAGGAGAACGCAGGAGACTGCATCTGCACGTACCCACAATCAGGGTTCAGTGCGCTGCGGTCTCTCACTTGTGTTCTCCTTATGGAGGGTGCAGGCAATTCCAAAGAAAACAATTGACATGCTGCGGTCTGGAAAGCTGCACCGCAGGTCAGTGTTTGCTGTGGAAAAAACAAGCACAGTGGGCACGGGATTTCTAGAAATGTCATCCACTGTGCTTGTACTGTACAACACAGCGTTTTGGACACAGCAAAAACACACTACATCCAAAATGCTGCAAACACCGATTGTGGGCATGCATCATTAGATCGCGCTTTGGCGTGGATCACACCTTTCTCCGCTGCCATCGGCAGCCCCATGATGCAGTCACGAGCCCCACGGTATTGCCATGACAGCATGGGGGTCAGATGATTACCCCTGTCGCTGCTATAACTCATTTCTTGTGAATGCTGACAGAGCGCCGGTATTTACAAGACCACAACATTTTTGGTGATCGGACAGTGTAGCCATAAAGTACCCTAGGGGGATTAGTAAAATCAATTAAAAAAAGTTAAAGTTTTAAAAAATATAAAAAAACCTAAAAGTTCAAATCACCATCTTCTGCCCCATTGAAAATAAAACAATAGTAATAAAAAAACATATTTGGTATCGCCGCTTTCAGAAATGCCCGATCTATCAAAATATAAAATCAATTAATCTGATCAGTAAATGTAGCGTAGCTAGAAAAAAAATTCCAAACACTAAAATTAAGTTTTTTTGGTTGCTGCAACATTCCATTAAAATGCAATAACAGGCGATCAAAACTTCACATAATGGACATTTTTTTTTCTGTTTCCCTGAGTGCTTTCCATAAACTGTTCTACTTTAGAATTCATTGAGTATAGTCCTATACCGCCAGCACCTTCCATTAGTGCAGACCATATATTTTATCGGCAAAACGTCGTATCTACTCAAAAATTGTATAATTTAAAAACACCAGCTCAAGACAAAAAAAATAAGTCATCACTGAGCCCCAGATCCCTAAACATAGGAACGTTGTGGGTCTCAGAAAATGGCGAAAAAAGCTGTACTCTTTTTTTTTTTGACAAACTTCTGTTTGTTTTTTTTTCACCACTTAGCTAAAAGTAAAACTATACATGTTTGGTATCTAGAAACTCGTTTCGATCTGGAAAATCATAATCCCAGGTCAGTTTTTCAAAATAGTGAACATGGTAAATAAACCCCCTAAAACAATTGAGCAATTGTAGTTTTTTTGCAATTTCACCGCACTTGGAATTTTTTTCCCGTTTTCCAGTACAATATGGGGCAGAATAAATTGTGTCATTCAAATCTATAGCTCGTCCCACAAAAAACAAGCCATCATTTGGCTATATTGATGGAAATATATAAAAGGTATGGCTCTCGGAAGAAGGGGAGGTAAAAAACAAAATTGCCCGGGGGGGAAGGAGTTAAATTGTGGTCTTGTTTGTGGGTTCTCTGGAATATAGGCCCCGTAGCCATGTAATAATAGTGTCAATAATAGTGAAGTGGTCTGTTGTGAATAAAAATGGTTTGTAAATTTTATTGGAAAAAGTGAAAAATAGCTGTTGAACGTTTAAACCTTCTAACAACTAAAAAAGTTGGTTTCAGAAATGATGCTGATGTAAAGTACCGTAGATATGTAGAAAATGATATTAACTTTTTTTTTATTCTTTCTTTTATGTCATTCACACTTAGGGTGCTGAGGCGTAGTGCCCGTATTGCTGCTCTACCAAAACCTAAATATACTTATGAGGCAAATTATCCAAATCACCTATTTCGACTTAGAAGAGGTAAGATGTACAAGTATGTTTGTCCGTTGTAGACAGTACACAGATACCCCTTATGTGGTGCACTCCAAGCTCGGAAGGGAAAAATCACTAATAATAGATTGCAGATACCGTGTCACTGTTATGTGCATAGTATCGCACACGTGGAAAATATTAAAGGGAACCAAACATCAGCATTTTCCTATATAAGGTGCAACCAGTGCAGTACTGGCACTATCAGGCACAGTGTGTACATACCATCAGGGTGCAGCTCGGATGTTTAGGCTGTGAAATTCAACATTATAAAGTTTGAAAATTCATGCGCTTTTTGATTGACGTGTGCACCTCTGCTGCTAATATCAGGGCGGGTTATACACGTGTATCCCCGCCCCCCCCGCCACCTGTTCCTCCCTCTCACTGGCCGTATGCAAATTTATATTCTTCAGTTACACGGCGTCGGAGTTTCTGAAGCCCACAGTATTATGGTGCATGAGAGGGCGGCGCATGCGCCCTTGCTTCTTCAGATCTGTTGTGTCCGCGGGAGCGCGCGGTCACAACAGGACTGGAGAACAGCTGATCTTACCGATTAGCTGCAGCAGACGATCTCGTAGGAGATGTCTGCTGCAGCTAATCAGGGTAAGATCAGCTGTTCTCCAGTCCTGTTGTGACCGCGCGCTCCCGCAGTCACAACAGATCTGAAGAAGCGAGGGCGCATGCGTCGCCCTCTCATGCACCATAATACTGTGGGCTTCAGAAACACGACGCCGGAGATGAGCGCTATGCGCAGGCGCTAACTCCGACGCCGTGTAACTGAAGATTACAAATTTACATACGGCCAGTGAGAGGGAGGAACAGGCGGCGGGGGGGCGGGGATAAACGTGCATAACCCGCCCTGATATTAGCAGAGAGGTGCACACGTCAATCAAAAAGTGCATGAATTTTCAAACTTTATAAAGTTGGATTTCACTGCCTAAACACCCGAGCTGCCCCCTGATGGTATGTACACACTGTGCCTGATGGTGCCAGTACTGCACTGGCTGCACCTTATATAGGGAAATGCTGATGTTTGGTTCCCTTTAAAGAGGGTCTATCTCAATTCTACTGCACCTGACCCTCTCGTTTCTTGTACAGGCTAGAGGCCTTAGCTGTGCAGTCTCTAAAGGCCCTGGCGCAGACTGAAACAACCTTAACTGGATAATCAACAAACAAACAGAAATCAGAGTATATTGTATCAAATAGTTTTTATCTTACAAAATATTTTTTTAAAACATTTATTTAATCCAAATAGCTAAAAAACATCAAAAAAATCAAGAAAAACATCACTTGAAAAACACAGACACAGAGGGGATTTCTGACCATAAATTATTGGTGAGAGGAGTAAAGGAAAATTATACTCAATTCATGAAAAAATACCAAGAATTTATACAATCAGAGCAACACCTCACCCATCTCACCGATATTAAAAAACAATGCACTAATAAATAGATTGCATTTATAAATATGCAAGGTATAAATGTATAAGGGCCCCTGTATAAAAATATTCAGTCGCAAAAAAAATGTGTTCGTTCGGCGGTTCGTTCGGCGTCACAGCAGTGTCACTAAGTGGCCGCCCAATCAAAGCAGAGGGGCGGAGATGAGCAGGACATAACATCCCGCCCACCGTCTTCCTCATTGCGGGCGGCCGCAGGTAAGGTGAGGTTCCTCGTTGCTGCGGTGTCACACATAGCGATGTGTGCTGCCGCAGGAACGACGAATAACATCGGACCTGCAGCAGCAACGATAATTGGGAATAGGGGGGCATGTCACCGATGAGCGATTTTGAACGTTTTTGCGACAATTCAAAATCGCTTATAGGTGTCACACACAACGACATTGCTAAAGCGGCCGGATGTGCGTCACAAATTCCGTGACCCCAACGAGATCGCTTTAGCGATGTCGTAGCATGTAAAGCGGCCTTAGGATGACCACTTGGACCTTTTTCTTCCTTAGGCTGGAGTCACACTTGCGTTCGATAAATAGGTCCGATTCTCATGCCTGAAAGTAGGATGAGCTCTATCCGAGTGTTGATCCGTCTGCAATACGAGTCTGTGATTTTTCTCATGATAGTAGTCCGTAAGCAATCCGTATTCAATCCGTATGTGATACGTTTTTTTCTCAGCAGCTATTAGTCATTACAGTCATGTACACGAGCATTTACAGTGTTATGTGCTACATGATAGATTGTATTTAGAAAAATGGATGTCACTAGGATGGTCCGTGTGACATCCGTTTTTTTATCGCACCCATAGACCTGCATTGGAGAGTCTCGCTCGAGAAACTCTAAAAATCGCAGCAAGCTGCAATTATTTTCTCAGTCCGATTTGAGCTGAGAAAAAAAAGCAGATCGGAGCAGCCTCATTGATTAACATTAGTTCGAGTGCAATGCGAGATTTTCTCACATTGCACTCGTGCGAGTCAATCGCAAGTGTGAAACCGGCCTAAGGCTGTCTTCACACACGGCATCTTTTTTCTGATTGCATCTTGACTGCATCTTTTTTCCCTGTGGTTTCAGAAAATGCAGCTTGTGGCCCAAAAAAAGTACGTTTTTGACGTCTTTTTACCGTGTTTTTGTTAATGCATTTTTTAAAGTAGAAACAAAGATAGGATTGGATAATAGATAGATAGCTAGAATATATAGAGAATTAGAGAGATAGATGGATGGATGGATAGATAGAGAGATAGATAGATAGATAGATAGATAGAATTGATAGTGAATTAGATAGATGGATGGATGATAGATAGATAGACAGATAGATAGATAGATAGATAGATAGATAGATAGATAGATAGATGGATAGATGGATACATGGACAGATGGATAGATGGATAGATGGATAGATAGATGGATGGATGGATGGATGGATGAATGGATGGATACATGGACAGATGGATAGATGGATAGATGGATGGATGGATGGATGGATAGATGGATACATGGACAGATGGATAGATGGATAGATGGATGGATGGATGGATGGATAGATGGATGGACAGATAGATAGATGGATGGATGGATGGATGGATGGATAGGTGGATGGACAGATAGATAGATAGATAGCTAGAACAGATAGAATAGATAATAAGAAAGAACAGATAGAATAGATAGAAATAAATAACAGAATAGCTTGATAGAGAGGGATGGCCAGCTGTTTTTTTTTTTTAGTTTTTTTGTTAAATTTTTTTTGTTGTTTTCTAGAGTACCCTTCATTTTTCATATCCAGCACAGGATAGGCGGCAGTTGCAGGCTGCAACCATCAGCTGTCTGCTAAACCTTGGCTGGTCATGAAAAATACAGGGGATCCCACACTTTTTTTAAAAAATGATTTGATTTATTGAAAAAAAAATAAATCTTGCATCTTGCCGAAACGAACGTCCGTCGGGTGGGCGCCATTCCCCGGTTCTTTGTGCGACATACATTGTGAACTAAATGTAATATTACCCTCCTGGGCTAACTGGGTATTGGGGTCTGTGCACCCATATTGAATGTTGTCTCTCTTTTCCCACTTGATTATTAATATTAATAAAAATAAAAATTTCATGATAAGATGTCTCATCGCTCTTTTTTCTTTGTGGTTGCACTAACTTGAACTGGGCCAAATAGATGTATAACGTAAAACTTCCCATTTATTGACTCCGTTAAAATCACTAGGGGGTTAGGCATGAGAACATCAAATTATTAGGGAAGGACAAAAATCAATGCAATTCAGCCTGGGCCGTAACCAAGGTATAAGATATACCTCTATTTCGCCCACTTCTTTCAGCATTGGAATCAACTTGTCTTATATTTTTTTTGCCCCACAAAAAAGCACTAGGGCTTATTTTTGGAGGTGGTCTTATTTTTGGAGAAACACGGTTGGGGGGTACGTTAACGCCCCAAAAAAGCAGACCCCCCCCACTTCCCAGGAGACTCATATTACCAGACCGGACGTCTGAGTGGCTCCCAGGTCCTCCTGTGATCTCTGGTGGAAGCTGCACGCTGTCCTCCCCTGCTGCTGGCTGACACACACACACACACACAGCAGATCGCAGACACAGCAGATCGCAGACACACTAATCAGATCGCAGACACACACAGCTGGTCACACACAGAGCCGATCGCGTACACACAGCCGATCGCGTACACACATAGCCGATCGCGTACACACACAGCCGATCGCGTATACACACAGCCGATCGCGCACACACACAGCCGATCGCGTACACACACAGCCGATCGCGCACACACACAGCCGATCGCGCACACACACAGCAGATCGCACACATCACATCCAGCGCAACCGGGAGGGAGTCACGTGTCCTGCCGCAGGTCCTGTTCTGCAGGTCCTTGCGCTCCACCGCACTGCCTTTCAGGATTCTGCCGGCGAGAAGAGATCGGTGTCGCTGAATGTGGTGAGTATATATGCGATCCAATGTGTGTGTGATCTGATGTTTGTGTATGTGATTTGATGTTTGTGTGTGATCCGATGTTTGTGTGTGTGATCCTATGTCTGTGTGTGAGATCGGATGTTTGTGTGTGAGATCTGGTTTGTCTGTGAGATCTGATTGTGTGTGTGAGATATGAATGTGTGCGGGTGTGCGATCACTGCAGGTCATCTGCTTGGCGTCTGGGGAGTATGATTATGGCGTGCCCGCTGTCTATAATGAAGTGTCCTGCAGTATCTTTTTTAGCTGCACGGACACTTCATTATTGATCAGTGACTAGGGCTGATTTCTTCAGCGCTCTATTGGGAGACCCAGACGATTGGGGTATAGCTACTGCCTCCGGAGGCCACACAAAGCACTACACCAAAAAGTGCAAGGCCCCTCCCCTTCTGGCTATACCCCCCCGTGGTATCACGGGTTCTCCAGTTTTCAAGCTTTGTGCGAAGGAGGTCAGACATCCATACATAGCTCCACAGATTTTAGTCAGCAGTAGCTGCTGACTATTTCGGATGGAAGAAAAGAGGGCCCATATAGGGCCCCCAGCATGCTCCCGTCTCACCCGTGGATGGTGTTGTACGGTTGAGGTACCTATTGCTGGTACAGAGGCTGGAGCCCCACATGCTGCTTTCCTTCCACATCCCCTTGTAGGGCTCTGTGGAAGTGGGATCCTGCCGGCCTCTAAGCTCTGACGCCGGGCTCCATCCACAGACCCAGTTGAACCTGATGGATATGGAGCAGGAGTACAATCAGGGACAAGGCCCTGCATCATACAGGTACTCTGTGTCCCCGGCAGGCACAGACACACTCCGGGCTGGCTGGGTGTTGTAGTGCGCCGGGGACCGTAACGTTGGAGTTAGTGTTCCTACAGTTTACTGGGGGACTTTGTGTTGTGGGAACGCAGCGCCGACCCCCACTGGACCGGGCGGCGCTGCTGTGACTTGTGGTGCGCCGGGGACACGCCGACCGCGCTTTTACGGCGGCGGCGTTTATAACTTTAGTCCCCGGCTTTTTGCGGCCTAGCTCCGCTTCGTTCCCGCCCCCACCCTGTCAATCAGGGTAGGGGAGAGACGCTGTTTCGCAGCAGCGACGAGGGCTGGAGCCTGATTTACATGCTCCAGCCCTCTCACTAGGCACAGAGGGAAGCAGGCTTCCCGCTCTTAGCCAGGAACGCCCAGGGCCCGCCCCCCCTCCTCTCCCAGGACGCCGGCAGCCATTACATGCAGTCTGGCTGGAGGAAGGACGCAAGGCTCTGGGAGACCTGGACTAGGGGGCTTTTGGCGACCACACACCCGCTCTTAAGCGGGCGGTAAGCGGCATTTCAGCTGGCCCCTCTAGTGCCTCAGTGTGTATTGGTGTACTGTGTCACCAGATATATATATTTATTTATTTCTTGCACTGTGAGGTCGCTTCCTGGCTGGATACCCAGATCGCTCTGAGGAAGCAGCAACATGTCATCCACAAAACGCAAGGCTGCCAAGGCTAGGGCTGTGTACACTGCGTGTGCTGCATGTGGGGCTGCTCTACCAGCAGGCTCCGATGACCCCCATTGTGTGCAATGCTCCGATCCGGTGCTGCTTCGCCAGCCGGAGTCCGGAGAGGTAGTGACCCAGGCTGAGACGCTTGTAAGTTCTGCCCCGGCGCCAGGGACAGACTTTGCAGTTTTTGCTGATAGAATGTCTGTGACTATGACAAAAATCCTTGAAACTTTGCAATCCATGTCTGGGGCTCAGTCTTTGGACTCGGCGAGGTCTCTGTCCTCTGGCCCCCCTCAGCTGGATCCAATCCAGACTACAAGGGGGTCCCCGGCTTCACAAGCTGAGGATTATGACTCAGATGATAGCCCCAGCCACCCTAAGCGAGCTCGCTGGGAAAGACCCTCAACGTCATCACACTGCTCAGGGTCTCAGCGCAATCAGTCTCCCTGTGAGGTGTCTGAAGAGAGTGATCAGGAATCCACTCCTGGAACCCCTCTCAACCTGGATACCCCTGATGGGGACGCCATGGTAAACGACCTCATCTCAGCCATCAATAGGCTGTTAGATATTTCTCCCCCAGCCCCTTCAGCAGAAGAGGCAGCTGCAGAGCAGGAGAAGTTTCGTTTCCTCTATCCCAAGCGTAAATTGAGTGCTTTGTTGGATCACTCTGACTTCAGAGAATCAATCCAGAAACACGACGCTCACCCAGAAAGACGTTTCTCTAAACGTTCTAGGGATACACGTTATCCTTTCCCCCCTGATGTGGTCAAGCGCTGGACCCAGTGTCCAAAGGTAGACCCCCCGATTTCCAAACTTGCAGCTAGATCCATAGTTGCAGTGGAGGATGGCGCTTCACTTAAAGATGCCAATGACAGACAGATGGACCTTTGGTTAAAATCTGTCTATGAAGCTATCGGCGCGTCGTTTGCTCCGGCATTCGCAGCCGTATGGGCTCTCCAGGCTATTTCAGCTGGTTTAGCAAAAGTGGATGCTATCATACATCCAGCAGTGCCACAAGTGGCGTCCCTTACCTCGCAGATGTCTGCGTTTGCGTCTTACGCTATCAATGCGGTCCTAGAATCTACCAGCCGCACCTCAATGGCGTCCGCCAATTCGGTAGTTTTGCGCAGAGCCTTGTGGTTAAGGGACTGGAAGGCAGATGCTGGTTCCAAAAAATGTTTAACCAGCTTGCCTTTATCTAGAGATAGACTGTTTGGCGAGCCATTGGCTGACATCATTAAGCAGTCCAAGGGTAAAGACTCTTCTTTACCCCAGCCCAGAACAAGCAAACCTCAGCAGAAAAAGTGGCAGCAGAGGTTTCAGTCCTTTCGAGGTTCGGGCAAGACACCATTTACCTCGTCCAAAGGGTCTCAGAGGACGCAAAGAAACTCAGATTCCTGGCGGGCTCACGCACGCCCCAAGAAAGCAAATGGAGGAACCGCTTCCAAAGCGGCTACCTCATGACTTCCAGCCCCCTCCCGCCGAATCTCCGGTCGGGGGCAGGCTCTCCCGCTTTTGCGACATTTGGCTGTCACAGGTCAAGGACCGGTGGGTGACAGACATTTTGTCTCGCGGGTACAGAATCGAGTTCAGTTCTCGTCCTCCAGCCCGATTCTTCAGAACCTCCCCACATCCAGACCGAGCAGATGCTCTGCGGCAGGCGGTGGACTCCCAAAGAGCGGAAGGAGTAGTGATCCCTGTCCCTCCTCAGGAACAGGGTCGAGGGTTTTACTCCAATCTCTTTGTGGTTCCAAAAAAGGACGGCTCATTCCGTCCTGTTCTGGACCTAAAACTGCTCAACAAACATGTGCACGCCAGGCGGTTCCGGATGGAAACCCTACGATCTGTCATTGCCTCAATGTCTCGAGGAGACTTCCTTGCCTCAATAGACATCAAAGATGCTTATCTCCACGTGCCAATTGCTACAGAACATCAACGTTTTCTACGTTTTGTGATAGGAGACGACCATCTTCAGTTCGTAGCTCTGCCATTCGGTCTGGCGACAGCCCCACGGGTCTTCACCAAGGTCATGGCGGCAGTGGTAGCAGTCTTGCACTCTCAGGGACACTCGGTGATCCCTTACCTAGACGATCTACTGGTCAAGGCACCCTCTCAAGAGACATGCCAACTCAGCCTGAATGCTAGACGGCCAAGGACTCGCTATAATGGTGGCTCCTTCCCACCTCATTGTCTCAGGGAAGATCCTTCCTGCCCCCATCCTGGGCAGTGGTCACGACAGATGCGAGTCTGTCAGGGTGGGGAGCAGTTTTTCTCCACCACAGGACTCAGGGAACGTGGACTCCGCAGGAGTCCACCCTTCAGATCAATGTTCTGGAAATCAGGGCAGTGTATCTTGCCCTACTAGCCTTCCAACAGTGGCTGGAAGGAAAGCAGATCCGAATCCAGTCGGACAACTCCACAGCGGTGGCATACATCAACCACCAAGGAGGGACGCGCAGTCGGCAAGCCTTCCAAGAAGTCCGGCGCATTCTAATGTGGGTGGAAGACACAGCATCCACCATATCCGCGGTTCACATCCCAGGCGTCGAAAACTGGGAAGCAGACTTCCTCAGTCGCCAGGGCATGGACGCAGGGGAATGGTCCCTTCACCCGGACGCGTTTCAGGAAATCTGTCGCCGCTGGGGAGTGCCGGACGTCGACCTAATGGCGTCCCGGCACAACAACAAGGT
>NW_027442666.1:62500-90119 GCF_048569485.1 Anomaloglossus baeobatrachus | reverse complement strand
TGCTGTATTATATGGGGCAGATGCTGCAGGTAACATCAGGGGGTGCTGTATTATATGGAGCAGATGCTGCAGGTAACATCAGGGGGTGCTGTATTATATGGGGCAGATGCTGCAGGTAACATCAGGGGGCGCTGTATTATATGGAGCAGATGCTGCAGGTAACATCAGGGGGTGCTGTATTATATGGGGCAGATGCTGCAGGTAACATCAGGGGGGCGCTATATTATATGGGGCAGATGCTGCAGGTAACATCAGGGGGTGCTGTATTATATGGGGCAGATGCTGCAGGTAACATCAGGGGGTGCTGTATTATATGGAGCAGATGCTGCAGGTAACATCAGGGGGTGCTGTATTATATGGCGCAGATGCTGCAGGTAACATCAGGGGGCGCTGTATTATATGGCGCAGATGCTGCAGGTAACATCAGGGGGTGCTGTATTATATGGCGCAGATGCTGCAGGTAACATCAGGGGGTGCTGTATTATATGGCGCAGATGCTGCAGGTAACATCAGGGGGCGCTGTATTATATGGAGCAGATGCTGCAGGTAACATCAGGGGGTGCTGTATTATATGGCGCAGATGCTGCAGGTAACATCAGGGGGTGCTGTATTATATGGCGCAGATGCTGCAGGTAACATCAGGGGTTGCTGTATTATATGGGGCAGATGCTGCAGGTAACATCAGGGGGTGCTGTATTATATGGAGCAGATGCTGCAGGTAACATTGGGGGGCGCTGTATTATATGGGGCAGATGCTGCAGGTAACATCAGGGGGTGCTGTATTATATGGAGCAGATGCTGCAGGTAACATCAGGGGGTGCTGTATTATATGGGGCAGAAGCTGCAGGTAACATCAGGGGGCGCTGTATTATATGGGGCAGATGCTGCAGGTAACATCAGGGGGTGCTGTATTATATGGGGCAGATGCTGCAGGTAACATCAGGGGGCGCTGTATTATATGGAGCAGATGCTGCAGGTAACATCAGGGGGCGCTGTATTATATGGGGCAGATGCTGCAGGTAACATCAGGGGGCGCTGTATTATATGGGGCAGATGCTGCAGGTAACATCAGGGGTTGCTGTATTATATGGGGCAGATGCTGCAGGTAACATCAGGGGGCGCTGTATTATATGGGGCAGATGCTGCAGGTAACATCAGGGGGCGCTGTATTATATGGAGCAGATGCTGCAGGTAACATCAGGGGGTGCTGTATTATATGGGGCAGATGCTGCAGGTAACATCAGGGGGCGCTGTATTATATGGAGCAGATGCTGCAGGTAACATCAGGGGGTGCTGTATTATATGGGGCAGATGCTGCAGGTAACATCAGGGGGTGCTGTATTATATGGGGCAGATGCTGCAGGTAACATCAGGGGGTGCTGTATTATATGGAGCAGATGCTGCAGGTAACATCAGGGGGTGCTGTATTATATGGGGCAGATGCTGCAGGTAACATCAGGGGGCGCTGTATTATATGGGGCAGATGCTGCAGGTAACATCAGGGGGGGCGCTGTATTATATGGGGCAGATGCTGCAGGTAACATCAGGGGGCGCTGTATTATATGGGGCAGATGCTGCAGGTAACATCAGGGGGTGCTGTATTATATGGGGCAGATGCTGCAGGTAACATCAGGGGGCGCTGTATTATATGGGGCAGATGCTGCAGGTAACATCAGGGGTTGCTGTATTATATGGGGCAGATGCTGCAGGTAACATCAGGGGGTGCTGTATTATATGGAGCAGATGCTGCAGGTAACATCAGGGGGTGCTGTATTATATGGGGCAGATGCTGCAGGTAACATCAGGGGGTGCTGTATTATATGGAGCAGATGCTGCAGGTAACATCAGGGGGTGCTGTATTATATGGAGCAGATGCTGCAGGTAACATTGGGGGGGCGCTGTATTATATGGGGCAGATGCTGCAGGTAACATCAGGGGGTGCTGTATTATATGGAGCAGATGCTGCAGGTAACATCAGGGGGTGCTGTATTATATGGAGCAGATGCTGCAGGTAACATCAGGGGTTGCTGTATTATATGGGGCAGATGCTGCAGGTAACATCAGGGGGTGCTGTATTCTATGGAGCAGATGCTGCAGGTAACATCAGGGGGCGCTGTATTATATGGGGCAGATGCTGCAGGTAACATCAGGGGGTGCTGTATTATATGGGGCAGATGCTGCAGGTAACATCAGGGGGTGCTGTATTATATGGAGCAGATGCTGCAGGTAACATCAGGGGGTGCTGTATTATATGGAGCAGATGCTGCAGGTAACATCAGGGGGTGCTGTATTATATGGGGTAGATGCTGCAGGTAACATCAGGGGGCGCTGTATTATATGGGGCAGATGCTGCAGGTAACATCAGGGGGCGCTGTATTATATGGAGCAGATGCTGCAGGTAACATCAGGGGGCGCTGTATTATATGGGGCAGATGCTGCAGGTAACATCAGGGGGCGCTGTATTATATGGGGCAGATGCTGCAGGTAACATCAGGGGTTGCTGTATTATATGGGGCAGATGCTGCAGGTAACATCAGGGGGCGCTGTATTATATGGGGCAGATGCTGCAGGTAACATCAGGGGGCGCTGTATTATATGGAGCAGATGCTGCAGGTAACATCAGGGGGTGCTGTATTATATGGGGCAGATGCTGCAGGTAACATCAGGGGGCGCTGTATTATATGGAGCAGATGCTGCAGGTAACATCAGGGGGTGCTGTATTATATGGGGCAGATGCTGCAGGTAACATCAGGGGGTGCTGTATTATATGGGGCAGATGCTGCAGGTAACATCAGGGGGTGCTGTATTATATGGAGCAGATGCTGCAGGTAACATCAGGGGGCGCTGTATTATATGGGGCAGATGCTGCAGGTAACATCAGGGGGTGCTGTATTATATGGGGCAGATGCTGCAGGTAACATCAGGGGGTGCTGTATTATATGGAGCAGATGCTGCAGGTAACATCAGGGGTTGCTGTATTATATGGGGCAGATGCTGCAGGTAACATCAGGGGGTGCTGTATTATATGGGGCAGATGCTGCAGGTAACATCAGGGGGCGCTGTATTATATGGGGCAGATGCTGCAGGTAACATCAGGGGGTGCTGTATTATATGGGGCAGATGCTGCAGGTAACATCAGGGGGCGCTGTATTATATGGGGCAGATGCTGCAGGTAACATCAGGGGGTGCTGTATTATATGGGGCAGATGCTGCAGGTAACATCAGGGGGCGCTGTATTATATGGGGCAGATGCTGCAGGTAACATCAGGGGGCGCTGTATTATATGGGGCAGATGCTGCAGGTAACATCAGGGGTTGCTGTATTATATGGGGCAGATGCTGCAGGTAACATCAGGGGTTGCTGTATTATATGGGGCAGATGCTGCAGGTAACATCAGGGGGCGCTGTATTATATGGGGCAGATGCTGCAGGTAACATCAGGGGGTGCTGTATTATATGGAGCAGATGGTGCAGGTAACATCAGGGGGCGCTGTATTATATGGGGAAGATGCTGCAGGTAACATCAGGGGGTGCTGTATTATATGGAGCAGATGCTGCAGGTAACATCAGGGGGCGCTGTATTATATGGGGCAGATGCTGCAGGTAACATCAGGGGTTGCTGTATTATATGGAGCAGATGCTGCAGGTAACATCAGGGGGCGCTGTATTATATGGGGCAGATGCTGCAGGTAACATCAGGGGGCGCTGTATTATATGGGGCAGATGCTGCAGGTAACATCAGGGGGCGCTGTATTATATGGAGCAGATGCTGCAGGTAACATCAGGGGGTGCTGTATTATATGGAGCAGATGCTGCAGGTAACATCAGGGGGCGCTGTATTATATGGAGCAGATGCTGCAGGTAACATCAGGGGGCGCTGTATTATATGGGGCAGATGCTGCAGGTAACATCAGGGGGTGCTGTATTATATGGGGCAGATGCTGCAGGTAACATCAGGGGGCGCTGTATTATATGGAGCAGATGCTGCAGGTAACATCAGGGGGTGCTGTATTATATGGGGTAGATGCTGCAGGTAACATCAGGGGGCGCTGTATTATATGGGGCAGATGGTGCAGGTAACATCAGGGGGGCGCTGTATTATATGGAGCAGATGCTGCAGGTAACATCAGGGGGCGCTGTATTATATGGGGCAGATGCTGCAGGTAACATCAGGGGGTGCTGTATTATATGGGGCAGATGCTGCAGGTAACATCAGGGGGCGCTGTATTATATGGGGCAGATGCTGCAGGTAACATCAGGGGGTGCTGTATTATATGGGGCAGATGCTGCAGGTAACATTGGGGGGCGCTGTATTATATGGGGCAGATGCTGCAGGTAACATCAGGGGGCGCTGTATTATGTGGGGCGGGTGCTGCAGGTAACATCAGGGGTTGCTGTATTATATGGGGCAGATGCTGCAGGTAACATCAGGGGTTGCTGTATTATATGGGGCAGATGCTGCAGGTAACATCAGGGGGCGCTGTATTATATGGAGCAGATGCTGCAGGTAACATCAGGGGGTGCTGTATTATATGGGGCAGATGCTGCAGGTAACATCAGGGGGCGCTGTATTATATGGGGCAGATGCTGCAGGTAACATCAGGGGGTGCTGTATTATATGGAGCAGATGGTGCAGGTAACATCAGGGGGCGCTGTATTATATGGGGTAGATGCTGCAGGTAACATCAGGGGGCGCTGTATTATATGGGGTAGATGGTGCAGGTAACATCAGGGGGCGTTGTATTATATGGGGTAGATGCTGCAGGTAACATCAGGGGGCGCTGTATTATATGGAGCAGATGCTGCAGGTAACATCAGGGGGCGCTGTATTATATGGGGCAGAGGCTGCAGGTAACATCAGGGGTTGCTGTATTATATGGGGCAGATGCTGCAGGTAACATCAGGGGTTGCTGTATCATATGGGGCAGATGCTGCAGGTAACATCAGGGGGCGCTGTATTATATGGGGCAGATGCTGCAGGTAACATCAGGGGGCGCTGTATTATATGGGGCAGATGCTGCAGGTAACATCAGGGGTTGCTGTATTATATGGGGCAGATGCTGCAGGTAACATCAGGGGGTGCTGTATTATATGGAGCAGATGCTGCAGGTAACATCAGGGGGTGCTGTATTATATGGGGCAGATGCTGCAGGTAACATCAGGGGGCGCTGTATTATATGGGGCAGATGCTGCAGGTAACATCAGGGGTTGCTGTATTATATGGGGCAGATGCTGCAGGTAACATCAGGGGGTGCTGTATTATATGGAGCAGATGCTGCAGGTAACATCAGGGGGTGCTGTATTATATGGGGCAGATGCTGCAGGTAACATCAGGGGGCGCTGTATTATATGGAGCAGATGCTGCAGGTAACATCAGGGGGTGCTGTATTATATGGGGCAGATGCTGCAGGTAACATTGGGGGGCGCTGTATTATATGGGGCAGATGCTGCAGGTAACATCAGGGGGCGCTGTATTATATGGGGTAGATGCTGCAGGTAACATCAGGGGGTGCTGTATTATATGGAGCAGATGCTGCAGGTAACATCAGGGGGTGCTGTATTATATGGGGCAGATGCTGCAGGTAACATCAGGGGGCGCTGTATTATATGGAGCAGATGCTGCAGGTAACATCAGGGGGTGCTGTATTATATGGGGCAGATGCTGCAGGTAACATCAGGGGGTGCTGTATTATATGGAGCAGATGCTGCAGGTAACATCAGGGGGTGCTGTATTATATGGAGCAGATGCTGCAGGTAACATCAGGGGGCGCTGTATTATATGGAGCAGATGCTGCAGGTAACATCAGGGGGCGCTGTATTATATGGAGCAGATGCTGCAGGTAACATCAGGGGGCGCTGTATTATATGGAGCAGATGCTGCAGGTAACATCAGGGGGCGCTGTATTATATGGAGCAGATGCTGCAGGTAACATCAGGGGGCGCTGTATTATATGGGGCAGATGCTGCAGGTAACATCAGGGGGCGCTGTATTATATGGAGCAGATGCTGCAGGTAACATCAGGGGGCGCTGTATTATATGGGGTAGATGCTGCAGGTAACATCAGGGGGTGCTGTATTATATGGAGCAGATGCTGCAGGTAACATCAGGGGGCGCTGTATTATATGGAGCAGATGCTGCAGGTAACATCAGGGGGCGCTGTATTATATGGGGCAGATGCTGCAGGTAACATCAGGGGGCGCTGTATTATATGGAGCAGATGCTGCAGGTAACATCAGGGGGCGCTGTATTATATGGAGCAGATGCTGCAGGTAACATCAGGGGGTGCTGTATTATATGGGGTAGATGCTGCAGGTAACATCAGGGGGCGCTGTATTATATGGGGCAGATGGTGCAGGTAACATCAGGGGGCGCTGTATTATATGGAGCAGATGCTGCAGGTAACATCAGGGGTTGCTGTATTATATGGAGCAGATGCTGCAGGTAACATCAGGGGGTGCTGTATTATATGGCGCAGATGCTGCAGGTAACATCAGGGGGTGCTGTATTATATGGAGCAGATGCTGCAGGTAACATCAGGGGGCGCTGTATTATATGGGGCAGATGCTGCAGGTAACATCAGGGGGCGCTGTATTATATGGGGCAGATGCTGCAGGTAACATCAGGGGTTGCTGTATTATATGGGGCAGATGCTGCAGGTAACATCAGGGGGCGCTGTATTATATGGGGCAGATGCTGCAGGTAACATCAGGGGGTGCTGTATTATATGGAGCAGATGCTGCAGGTAACATCAGGGGGCGCTGTATTATATGGAGCAGATGCTGCAGGTAACATCAGGGGTTGCTGTATTATATGGAGCAGATGCTGCAGGTAACATCAGGGGGCGCTGTATTATATGGAGCAGATGCTGCAGGTAACATCAGGGGGCGCTGTATTATATGGGGCAGATGCTGCAGGTAACATCAGGGGGTGCTGTATTATATGGGGCAGATGCTGCAGGTAACATCAGGGGGCGCTGTATTATATGGGGCAGATGCTGCAGGTAACATCAGGGGGTGCTGTATTATATGGGGCAGATGCTGCAGGTAACATTGGGGGGCGCTGTATTATATGGGGCAGATGCTGCAGGTAACATCAGGGGGCGCTGTATTATATGGGGCAGATGCTGCAGGTAACATCAGGGGTTGCTGTATTATATGGGGCAGATGCTGCAGGTAACATCAGGGGTTGCTGTATTATATGGGGCAGATGCTGCAGGTAACATCAGGGGGCGCTGTATTATATGGAGCAGATGCTGCAGGTAACATCAGGGGGCGCTGTATTATATGGAGCAGATGCTGCAGGTAACATCAGGGGGTGCTGTATTATATGGGGCAGATGCTGCAGGTAACATCAGGGGGCGCTGTATTATATGGGGCAGATGCTGCAGGTAACATCAGGGGGTGCTGTATTATATGGAGCAGATGGTGCAGGTAACATCAGGGGGCGCTGTATTATATGGGGTAGATGCTGCAGGTAACATCAGGGGGCGCTGTATTATATGGAGCAGATGCTGCAGGTAACATCAGGGGGCGCTGTATTATATGGGGCAGATGCTGCAGGTAACATCAGGGGGTGCTGTATTATATGGGGCAGATGCTGCAGGTAACATTGGGGGGCGCTGTATTATATGGGGCAGATGCTGCAGGTAACATCAGGGGGCGCTGTATTATGTGGGGCGGGTGCTGCAGGTAACATCAGGGGTTGCTGTATTATATGGGGCAGATGCTGCAGGTAACATCAGGGGTTGCTGTATTATATGGGGCAGATGCTGCAGGTAACATCAGGGGGCGCTGTATTATATGGAGCAGATGCTGCAGGTAACATCAGGGGGTGCTGTATTATATGGGGCAGATGCTGCAGGTAACATCAGGGGGCGCTGTATTATATGGGGCAGATGCTGCAGGTAACATCAGGGGGTGCTGTATTATATGGAGCAGATGGTGCAGGTAACATCAGGGGTTGCTGTATTATATGGGGCAGATGCTGCAGGTAACATCAGGGGGTGCTGTATTATATGGGGCAGATGCTGCAGGTAACATCAGGGGGCGCTGTATTATATGGGGCAGATGCTGCAGGTAACATCAGGGGGCGCTGTATTATATGGGGCAGATGCTGCAGGTAACATCAGGGGGCGCTGTATTATATGGGGCAGATGCTGCAGGTAACATCAGGGGGTGCTGTATTATATGGGGCAGATGCTGCAGGTAACATCAGGGGGTGCTGTATTATATGGGGCAGATGCTGCAGGTAACATCAGGGGTTGCTGTATTATATGGAGCAGATGCTGCAGGTAACATCAGGGGGTGCTGTATTATATGGGGCAGATGCTGCAGGTAACATCAGGGGGCGCTGTATTATATGGAGCAGATGCTGCAGGTAACATCAGGGGGTGCTGTATTATATGGGGCAGATGCTGCAGGTAACATTGGGGGGCGCTGTATTATATGGGGCAGATGCTGCAGGTAACATCAGGGGGCGCTGTATTATATGGAGCAGATGCTGCAGGTAACATCAGGGGGTGCTGTATTATATGGGGCAGATGCTGCAGGTAACATCAGGGGGTGCTGTATTATATGGAGCAGATGCTGCAGGTAACATCAGGGGGTGCTGTATTATATGGGGCAGATGCTGCAGGTAACATCAGGGGGTGCTGTATTATATGGGGCAGATGCTGCAGGTAACATCAGGGGGCGCTGTATTATATGGAGCAGATGCTGCAGGTAACATCAGGGGGTGCTGTATTATATGGAGCAGATGCTGCAGGTAACATCAGGGGGTGCTGTATTATATGGGGCAGATGCTGCAGGTAACATCAGGGGGCGCTGTATTATATGGAGCAGATGCTGCAGGTAACATCAGGGGGTGCTGTATTATATGGGGCAGATGCTGCAGGTAACATCAGGGGGCGCTGTATTATATGGGGCAGATGCTGCAGGTAACATCAGGGGGCGCTGTATTATATGGAGCAGATGCTGCAGGTAACATCAGGGGGCGCTGTATTATATGGAGCAGATGCTGCAGGTAACATCAGGGGGTGCTGTATTATATGGGGTAGATGCTGCAGGTAACATCAGGGGGCGCTGTATTATATGGGGCAGATGGTGCAGGTAACATCAGGGGGCGCTGTATTATATGGAGCAGATGCTGCAGGTAACATCAGGGGGCGCTGTATTATATGGGGCAGATGCTGCAGGTAACATCAGGGGGTGCTGTATTATATGGGGCAGATGCTGCAGGTAACATCAGGGGGCGCTGTATTATATGGGGCAGATGCTGCAGGTAACATCAGGGGGTGCTGTATTATATGGGGCAGATGCTGCAGGTAACATTGGGGGGCGCTGTATTATATGGGGCAGATGCTGCAGGTAACATCAGGGGGCGCTGTATTATGTGGGGCGGGTGCTGCAGGTAACATCAGGGGTTGCTGTATTATATGGGGCAGATGCTGCAGGTAACATCAGGGGTTGCTGTATTATATGGGGCAGATGCTGCAGGTAACATCAGGGGGCGCTGTATTATATGGAGCAGATGCTGCAGGTAACATCAGGGGGCGCTGTATTATATGGAGCAGATGCTGCAGGTAACATCAGGGGGTGCTGTATTATATGGGGCAGATGCTGCAGGTAACATCAGGGGGCGCTGTATTATATGGGGCAGATGCTGCAGGTAACATCAGGGGGTGCTGTATTATATGGAGCAGATGGTGCAGGTAACATCAGGGGGCGCTGTATTATATGGGGTATATGCTGCAGGTAACATCAGGGGGCGCTGTATTATATGGAGCAGATGCTGCAGGTAACATCAGGGGGCGCTGTATTATATGGGGCAGATGCTGCAGGTAACATCAGGGGGTGCTGTATTATATGGGGCAGATGCTGCAGGTAACATTGGGGGGCGCTGTATTATATGGGGCAGATGCTGCAGGTAACATCAGGGGGCGCTGTATTATGTGGGGCGGGTGCTGCAGGTAACATCAGGGGTTGCTGTATTATATGGGGCAGATGCTGCAGGTAACATCAGGGGTTGCTGTATTATATGGGGCAGATGCTGCAGGTAACATCAGGGGGCGCTGTATTATATGGAGCAGATGCTGCAGGTAACATCAGGGGGTGCTGTATTATATGGGGCAGATGCTGCAGGTAACATCAGGGGGCGCTGTATTATATGGGGCAGATGCTGCAGGTAACATCAGGGGGTGCTGTATTATATGGAGCAGATGGTGCAGGTAACATCAGGGGTTGCTGTATTATATGGGGCAGATGCTGCAGGTAACATCAGGGGGTGCTGTATTATATGGGGCAGATGCTGCAGGTAACATCAGGGGGCGCTGTATTATATGGGGCAGATGCTGCAGGTAACATCAGGGGGCGCTGTATTATATGGGGCAGATGCTGCAGGTAACATCAGGGGGCGCTGTATTATATGGGGCAGATGCTGCAGGTAACATCAGGGGGTGCTGTATTATATGGGGCAGATGCTGCAGGTAACATCAGGGGGTGCTGTATTATATGGGGCAGATGCTGCAGGTAACATCAGGGGTTGCTGTATTATATGGAGCAGATGCTGCAGGTAACATCAGGGGGTGCTGTATTATATGGGGCAGATGCTGCAGGTAACATCAGGGGGCGCTGTATTATATGGAGCAGATGCTGCAGGTAACATCAGGGGGTGCTGTATTATATGGGGCAGATGCTGCAGGTAACATTGGGGGGCGCTGTATTATATGGGGCAGATGCTGCAGGTAACATCAGGGGGCGCTGTATTATATGGAGCAGATGCTGCAGGTAACATCAGGGGGTGCTGTATTATATGGGGCAGATGCTGCAGGTAACATCAGGGGGTGCTGTATTATATGGAGCAGATGCTGCAGGTAACATCAGGGGGTGCTGTATTATATGGGGCAGATGCTGCAGGTAACATCAGGGGGTGCTGTATTATATGGGGCAGATGCTGCAGGTAACATCAGGGGGCGCTGTATTATATGGAGCAGATGCTGCAGGTAACATCAGGGGGTGCTGTATTATATGGGGCAGATGCTGCAGGTAACATCAGGGGGTGCTGTATTATATGGAGCAGATGCTGCAGGTAACATCAGGGGGCGCTGTATTATATGGAGCAGATGCTGCAGGTAACATCAGGGGGTGCTGTATTATATGGGGCAGATGCTGCAGGTAACATCAGGGGGTGCTGTATTATATGGGGCAGATGCTGCAGGTAACATCAGGGGGCGCTGTATTATATGGAGCAGATGCTGCAGGTAACATCAGGGGGTGCTGTATTATATGGGGCAGATGCTGCAGGTAACATCAGGGGGTGCTGTATTATATGGAGCAGATGCTGCAGGTAACATCAGGGGGTGCTGTATTATATGGAGCAGATGCTGCAGGTAACATCAGGGGGTGCTGTATTATATGGGGCAGATGCTGCAGGTAACATCAGGGGGCGCTGTATTATATGGAGCAGATGCTGCAGGTAACATCAGGGGGTGCTGTATTATATGGGGCAGATGCTGCAGGTAACATCAGGGGGTGCTGTATTATATGGAGCAGATGCTGCAGGTAACATCAGGGGGTGCTGTATTATATGGGGCAGATGCTGCAGGTAACATCAGGGGGCGCTGTATTATATGGAGCAGATGCTGCAGGTAACATCAGGGGGTGCTGTATTATATGGGGCAGATGCTGCAGGTAACATCAGGGGGTGCTGTATTATATGGAGCAGATGCTGCAGGTAACATCAGGGGGTGCTGTATTATATGGAGCAGATGCTGCAGGTAACATCAGGGGGCGCTGTATTATATGGAGCAGATGCTGCAGGTAACATCAGGGGGCGCTGTATTATATGGAGCAGATGCTGCAGGTAACATCAGGGGGTGCTGTATTATATGGAGCAGATGCTGCAGGTAACATCAGGGGGCGCTGTATTATATGGAGCAGATGCTGCAGGTAACATCAGGGGTTGCTGTATTATATGGAGCAGATGCTGCAGGTAACATCAGGGGGTGCTGTATTATATGGAGCAGATGCTGCAGGTAACATCAGGGGGCGCTGTATTATATGGGGCAGATGCTGCAGGTAACATCAGGGGTTGCTGTATTATATGGAGCAGATGCTGCAGGTAACATCAGGGGGTGCTGTATTATATGGGGCAGATGCTGCAGGTAACATCAGGGGGCGCTGTATTATATGGAGCAGATGCTGCAGGTAACATCAGGGGGTGCTGTATTATATGGGGCAGATGCTGCAGGTAACATCAGGGGGTGCTGTATTATATGGAGCAGATGCTGCAGGTAACATCAGGGGGTGCTGTATTATATGGGGCAGATGCTGCAGGTAACATCAGGGGGCGCTGTATTATATGGGGTAGATGCTGCAGGTAACATCAGGGGGCGCTGTATTATATGGGGCAGATGCTGCAGGTAACATCAGGGGGTGCTGTATTATATGGGGCAGATGCTGCAGGTAACATCAGGGGGCGCTGTATTATATGGGGTAGATGCTGCAGGTAACATCAGGGGGTGCTGTATTATATGGAGCAGATGCTGCAGGTAACATCAGGGGTTGCTGTATTATATGGAGCAGATGCTGCAGGTAACATCAGGGGGTGCTGTATTATATGGAGCAGATGCTGCAGGTAACATCAGGGGGCGCTGTATTATATGGGGCAGATGCTGCAGGTAACATCAGGGGGCGCTGTATTATATGGGGCAGATGCTGCAGGTAACATCAGGGGGTGCTGTATTATATGGGGCAGATGCTGCAGGTAACATCAGGGGGTGCTGTATTATATGGGGTAGATGCTGCAGGTAACATCAGGGGGTGCTGTATTATATGGGGCAGATGCTGCAGGTAACATCAGGGGGTGCTGTATTATATGGAGCAGATGCTGCAGGTAACATCAGGGGGTGCTGTATTATATGGAGCAGATGCTGCAGGTAACATCAGGGGGCGCTGTATTATATGGAGCAGATGCTGCAGGTAACATCAGGGGGTGCTGTATTATATGGAGCAGATGCTGCAGGTAACATCAGGGGGCGCTGTATTATATGGAGCAGATGCTGCAGGTAACATCAGGGGGCGCTGTATTATATGGAGCAGATGCTGCAGGTAACATCAGGGGGTGCTGTATTATATGGGGTAGATGCTGCAGGTAACATCAGGGGGCGCTGTATTATATGGAGCAGATGCTGCAGGTAACATCAGGGGGCGCTGTATTATATGGGGTAGATGCTGCAGGTAACATCAGGGGGCGCTGTATTATATGGGGCAGATGCTGCAGGTAACATCAGGGGGTGCTGTATTATATGGAGCAGATGCTGCAGGTAACATCAGGGGGCGCTGTATTATATGGGGTAGATGCTGCAGGTAACATCAGGGGGCGCTGTATTATATGGGGCAGATGCTGCAGGTAACATCAGGGGGTGCTGTATTATATGGAGCAGATGCTGCAGGTAAAATCAGGGGGCGCTGTATTATATGGGGTAGATGCTGCAGGTAACATCAGGGGGCGCTGTATTATATGGGGCAGATGGTGCAGGTAACATCAGGGGGCGCTGTATTATATGGAGCAGATGCTGCAGGTAACATCAGGGGGTGCTGTATTATATGGGGCAGATGCTGCAGGTAACATCAGGGGATGCTGTATTATATGGGGCAGATGCTGCAGGTAACATCAGGGGGCGCTGTATTATATGGGGCAGATGCTGCAGGTAACATCAGGGGGTGCTGTATTATATGGAGCAGATGCTGCAGGTAACATCAGGGGGCGCTGTATTATATGGGGCAGATGCTGCAGGTAACATCAGGGGGTGCTGTATTATATGGAGCAGATGCTGCAGGTAACATCAGGGGGTGCTGTATTATATGGGGCAGATGCTGCAGGTAACATCAGGGGGCTCTGTATTATATGGGGCAGATGCTGCAGGTAACATCAGGGGGTGCTGTATTATATGGAGCAGATGCTGCAGGTAACATCAGGGGTTGCTGTATTATATGGGGCAGATGCTGCAGGTAACATCAGGGGGTGCTGTATTATATGGAGCAGATGCTGCAGGTAACATCAGGGGGCGCTGTATTATATGGGGCAGATGCTGCAGGTAACATCAGGGGGCGCTGTATTATATGGGGCAGATGCTGCAGGTAACATCAGGGGGCGCTGTATTATATGGGGCAGATGCTGCAGGTAACATCAGGGGGCGCTGTATTATATGGAGCAGATGCTGCAGGTAACATCAGGGGGCGCTGTATTATATGGGGTAGATGCTGCAGGTAACATCAGGGGGCGCTGTATTATATGGAGCAGATGCTGCAGGTAACATCAGGGGGCGCTGTATTATATGGGGTAGATGCTGCAGGTAACATCAGGGGGTGCTGTATTATATGGAGCAGATGCTGCAGGTAACATCAGGGGGCGCTGTATTATATGGGGCAGATGCTGCAGGTAACATCAGGGGGCGCTGTATTATATGGGGCAGATGCTGCAGGTAACATCAGGGGGCGCTGTATTATATGGGGCAGATGCTGCAGGTAACATCAGGGGGCGCTGTATTATATGGAGCAGATGCTGCAGGTAACATCAGGGGGCGCTGTATTATATGGGGTAGATGCTGCAGGTAACATCAGGGGGCGCTGTATTATATGGAGCAGATGCTGCAGGTAACATCAGGGGGCGCTGTATTATATGGGGTAGATGCTGCAGGTAACATCAGGGGGCGCTGTATTATATGGGGCAGATGCTGCAGGTAACATCAGGGGGTGCTGTATTATATGGGGCAGATGCTGCAGGTAACATCAGGGGGCGCTGTATTATATGGCGCAGCTGCTGCAGGTAACATCAGGGGGTGCTGTATTATATGGGGCAGATGCTGCAGGTAACATCAGGGGGCGCTGTATTATATGGGGCAGATGCTGCAGGTAACATCAGGGGGCGCTGTATTATATGGCGCAGATGCTGCAGGTAACATCAGGGGGCGCTGTATTATATGGCGCAGATGCTGCAGGTAACATCAGGGGGCGCTGTATTATATGGGGTAGATGCTGCAGGTAACATCAGGGGGCGCTGTATTATATGGCGCAGATGCTGCAGGTAACATCAGGGGGCGCTGTATTATATGGGGCAGATGCTGCAGGTAACATCAGGGGTTGCTGTATTATATGGGGCAGATGCTACAGGTAACATCAGGGGGCGCTGTATTATATGGGGCAGAAGCTGCAGGTAACATCAGGGGGCGCTGTATTATATGGAGCAGATGCTGCAGGTAACATCAGGGGGCGCTGTATTATATGGCGCAGATGCTGCAGGTAACATCAGGGGGTGCTGTATTATATGGGGTAGATGCTGCAGGTAACATCAGGGGGCGCTGTATTATATGGGGTAGATGCTGCAGGTAACATCAGGGGGCGCTGTATTATATGGCGCAGATGCTGCAGGTAACATCAGGGGGCGCTGTATTATATGGGGCAGATGCTGCAGGTAACATCAGGGGGCGCTGTATTATATGGAGCAGATGCTGCAGGTAACATCAGGGGGCGCTGTATTATATGGGGCAGATGCTGCAGGTAACATCAGGGGGTGCTGTATTATATGGAGCAGATGCTGCAGGTAACATCAGGGGGCGCTGTATTATATGGCGCAGATGCTGCAGGTAACATCAGGGGTTGCTGTATTATATGGAGCAGATGCTGCAGGTAACATCAGGGGTTGCTGTATTATATGGAGCAGATGCTGCAGGTAACATCAGGGGGTGCTGTATTATATGGGGCAGATGCTGCAGGTAACATCAGGGGGCGCTGTATTATATGGGGCAGATGCTGCAGGTAACATCAGGGGGTGCTGTATTATATGGAGCAGATGCTGCAGGTAACATCAGGGGTTGCTGTATTATATGGAGCAGATGCTGCAGGTAACATCAGGGGGCGCTGTATTATATGGGGCAGATGCTGCAGGTAACATCAGGGGGTGCTGTATTATATGGAGCAGATGCTGCAGGTAACATCAGGGGGCGCTGTATTATATGGGGCAGATGCTGCAGGTAACATCAGGGGGCGCTGTATTATATGGGGCAGATGCTGCAGGTAACATCAGGGGGCGCTGTATTATATGGAGCAGATGCTGCAGGTAACATCAGGGGGCGCTGTATTATATGGGGCAGATGCTGCAGGTAACATCAGGGGGTGCTGTATTATATGGAGCAGATGCTGCAGGTAACATCAGGGGTTGCTGTATTATATGGGGCAGATGCTGCAGGTAACATCAGGGGGTGCTGTATTATATGGAGCAGATGCTGCAGGTAACATCAGGGGGCGCTGTATTATATGGGGCAGATGCTGCAGGTAACATCAGGGGGCGCTGTATTATATGGGGCAGATGCTGCAGGTAACATCAGGGGGTGCTGTATTATATGGGGCAGATGCTGCAGGTAACATCAGGGGGCGCTGTATTATATGGCGCAGCTGCTGCAGGTAACATCAGGGGGTGCTGTATTATATGGGGCAGATGCTGCAGGTAACATCAGGGGGCGCTGTATTATATGGGGCAGATGCTGCAGGTAACATCAGGGGGCGCTGTATTATATGGGGCAGATGCTACAGGTAACATCAGGGGGCGCTGTATTATATGGCGCAGATGCTGCAGGTAACATCAGGGGGCGCTGCAGAGACCTGTCACCATGTTTGGGGATTACCTGTCGCCTCTTCACTCCCTGTTCCCGGCACGGTCAGTGACGATGACACCACAACCTCCATAGTGTTCACACCTTCATCCCCTGCATCCTGTCTGGTAATTTTGGGCTGACAGTCGTGTGCAGAGATGTTCGGGGTTAGTAACTGTCAGTGGCTGTCATATCACTGGGGCAGCCATGGAAATTAACCCTTTCTCCCCCGTAAGGCGCTCGCACTGATATTCTTTCCTTCTCTGAATCAGTACAGCCTGTGACGTGTACGGTCCGGGGCCCGAGTCTCCAGCCGCCGCCGTCTTCCTCCTCTGGGAGTAACTTTCTGCGGGGATTTTCTCCGGCTTATATCGCTGTATTCTGCGGCACCAGCGCGTCTCCGGGTCTGGGGATAAGAAAGGAAAATCCACAAGTTTGTATCACAGTGTAACTGTTTCTGTTCTGATCCTACTTCCCCCCATATAGAAGATTGTAGGGGATTTACACCGCATGTTTCCTGACAGGTTATAGGAATCTAAGACAGCGAGGAAGGAAACAAATTATATCAGGGGCTGGAGGAGACAGAGGAAGCTGAAACATCCAAACCTGGGGTACCAGAAGAAGGGAGAAGTGGGGTACAGGATAATGACGCTGACACTGGGGGTACAGGATAATGACACTGACACTGGGGGTACAGGATAATGACACTGGGGGTACAGGATAATGACACTGACACTGGGGGTACAGGATAATGACACTGGGGATACAGGATAGTGACACTGGGGGTACAGGATAGTGACACTGGGGGTACAGGATAATAACACTGGGGGTACAGGATAATAACACTGACATTGGGGGTACAGGATAATGACACTGACACTGGGGGTACAGGATGATGACACTGGGGGTACAAGATAATGACACTGGGGGTACAGGATAATGACACTGGGGGTACAGGATAATGACACTGACACTGGGGGTACAGGATGATGACACTGGGGGAACAGGATAATGACACTGGGGGTACAGGATAATGACACTGGGGGTACAGGATATTGACACTGGGGGTACAGCATAATGACATTGGGGGTACAGGATAATGACACTGGGGGTACAGGATAATGACACTGACACTGGGGGTACAGGATGATGACACTGGGGGTACAGGATAATGACACTGGGGGAACAGGATAATGACACTGGGGGAACAGGATAATGACACTGGGGGTACAGGATAATGACACTGGGGGTACAGGATATTGACACTGGGGGTACAGGATATTGACACTGGGGGTACAGCATAATGACATTGGGGGTACAGGATAATGACACTGGGGGTACAGGATAATGACACTGAGGGTACAGGATAATGACACTGAGGGTACAGGATAATGACACTGGGGGTACAGGATAATGACACTGGGGGTACAGGATAATTACACTGGGGGTGCAGGATAATGACACTGGGGGTACAGGATAATGACACTGGGGGTACAGGATATTGACACTGGGGGTACAGGATATTGACACTGGGGGTACAGCATAATGACATTGGGGGTACAGGATAATGACACTGGGGGTACAGGATAATGACACTGAGGGTACAGGATAATGACACTGGGGGTACAGGATATTGACACTGGGGGTACAGGATATTGACACTGGGGGTACAGCATAATGACATTGGGGGTACAGGATAATGACACTGGGGGTACAGGATAATGACACTGGGGGTACAGGATATTGACACTGGGGGTACAGGATATTGACACTGGGGGTACAGCATAATGACATTGGGGGTACAGGATAATGACACTGGGGGAACAGGATAATGACACTGGGGGTACAGGATAATGACACTGGGGGTACAGGATATTGACACTGGGGGTACAGGATATTGACACTGGGGGTACAGCATAATGACATTGGGGGTACAGGATAATGACACTGGGGGTACAGGATAATGACACTGGGGGTACAGGATAATGACACTGGGGGTACAGGATAATGACACTGACACTGGGGGTACAGGATGATGACACTGGGGGTACAGGATAATGACACTGGGGGTACAGGATAATGACACTGGGGGTACAGGATAATGACACTGGGGGTACAGGATAATGACACTGGGGGTACAGGATAATGACACTGACACTGGGGGAACAGGATAATGACACTGGGGGTACAGGATAATGACACTGGGGGTACAGGATATTGACACTGGGGGTACAGGATATTGACACTGGGGGTACAGCATAATGACATTGGGGGTACAGGATAATGACACTGGGGGTACAGGATAATGACACTGAGGGTACAGGATAATGACACTGGGG
Organism: Anomaloglossus baeobatrachus; assembly: GCF_048569485.1. NCBI lineage: Eukaryota > Metazoa > Chordata > Amphibia > Anura > Aromobatidae > Anomaloglossus > Anomaloglossus baeobatrachus. The sequence continues at coordinate 71,132 of NW_027442666.1, read as the reverse complement.
GTACAGGATATTGACACTGGGGGTACAGGATATTGACACTGGGGGTACAGCATAATGACATTGGGGGTACAGGATAATGACACTGGGGGTACAGGATAATGACACTGGGGGTACAGGATATTGACACTGGGGGTACAGGATATTGACACTGGGGGTACAGCATAATGACATTGGGGGTACAGGATAATGACACTGGGGGAACAGGATAATGACACTGGGGGTACAGGATAATGACACTGGGGGTACAGGATATTGACACTGGGGGTACAGGATATTGACACTGGGGGTACAGCATAATGACATTGGGGGTACAGGATAATGACACTGGGGGTACAGGATAATGACACTGGGGGTACAGGATAATGACACTGACACTGGGGGTACAGGATGATGACACTGGGGGTACAGGATAATGACACTGGGGGTACAGGATAATGACACTGGGGGTACAGGATAATGACACTGGGGGTACAGGATAATGACACTGACACTGGGGGAACAGGATAATGACACTGGGGGTACAGGATAATGACACTGGGGGTACAGGATATTGACACTGGGGGTACAGGATATTGACACTGGGGGTACAGCATAATGACACTGGGGGTACAGCATAATGACATTGGGGGTACAGGATAATGACACTGGGGGTACAGGATAATGACACTGAGGGTACAGGATAATGACACTGGGGGTACAGGATATTGACACTGGGGGTACAGGATATTGACACTGGGGGTACAGCATAATGACATTGGGGGTACAGGATAATGACACTGGGGGTACAGGATAATGACACTGGGGGTACAGGATATTGACACTGGGGGTACAGGATATTGACACTGGGGGTACAGCATAATGACATTGGGGGTACAGGATAATGACACTGGGGGAACAGGATAATGACACTGGGGGTACAGGATATTGACACTGGGGGTACAGGATATTGACACTGGGGGTACAGGATATTGACACTGGGGGTACAGCATAATGACATTGGGGGTACAGGATAATGACACTGGGGGTACAGGATAATGACACTGAGGGTACAGGATAATGACACTGAGGCTACAGGATAATGACACTGGGGGTACAGGATAATTACACTGGGGGTGCAGGATAATGACACTGGGGGTACGGGATAATGACACTGGGGGTGCAGGATAATGACACTGGGGGTACAGGATAATGACACTGGGGGTACAGGATAGTGACACTGGGGGTACAGGATAATGACACTGGGGGTGCAGGATAATGACACTGGGGGTGCAGGATAATGACACTGGGGGTGCAGGATAATGACACTGGGGGAACAGGATAATGACACTGGGGGAACAGGATAATGACACTGGGGGTACAGGATAATGACACTGGGGGTACAGGATATTGACACTGGGGGTACAGGATATTGACACTGGGGGTACAGGATATTGACACTGGGGGTACAGCATAATGACATTGGGGGTACAGGATAATGACACTGGGGGTACAGGATAATGACACTGAGGGTACAGGATAATGACACTGAGGGTACAGGATAATGACACTGGGGGTACAGGATAATTACACTGGGGGTGCAGGATAATGACACTGGGGGTACGGGATAATGACACTGGGGGTACGGGATAATGACACTGGGGGTGCAGGATAATGACACTGGGGGAACAGGATAATGACACTGGGGGTGCAGGATAATGACACTGGGGGAACAGGATAATGACACTGGGGGAACAGGATAATGACACTGGGGGTACAGGATAATGACACTGGGGGTACAGGATATTGACACTGGGGGTACAGGATATTGACACTGGGGGTACAGGATATTGACACTGGGGGTACAGCATAATGACATTGGGGGTACAGGATAATGACACTGGGGGTACAGGATAATGACACTGAGGGTACAGGATAATGACACTGAGGGTACAGGATAATGACACTGGGGGTACAGGATAATTACACTGGGGGTGCAGGATAATGACACTGGGGGTACGGGATAATGACACTGGGGGTGCAGGATAAGGACGCTGGGGGTACGGGATAATGACACTGGGGGTGCAGGATAAGGACGCTGGGGGTACAGGATAATGACACTGGGGGTACAGGATAATGACACTGGGGGTGCAGGATAATGACACTGGGGGTACAGGATAATGACACTGACACTGGGGGTACAGGATGATGACACTGGGGGTACAGGATAATGACACTGGGGGTACAGGATAATGACACTGGGGGTACAGGATAATGACACTGACACTGGGGGAACAGGATAATGACACTGGGGGAACAGGATAATGACACTGGGGGTACAGGATAATGACACTGGGGGTACAGGATATTGACACTGGGGGTACAGCATAATGACATTGGGGGTACAGGATAATGACACTGAGGGTACAGGATAATGACACTGGGGGTACAGGATAATTACACTGGGGGTGCAGGATAATGACACTGGGGGTACGGGATAATGACACTGGGGGTGCAGGATAAGGACGCTGGGGGTACGGGATAATGACACTGGGGGTACAGGATAATGACACTGGGGGTACAGGATAATGACACTGACACTGGGGGTACAGGATAAGGACGCTGGGGGTACAGGATAATGACACTGACACTGGGGGTGCAGGATAAGGACGCTGGGGGTACAGGATAATGACACTGGGGGTGCAGGATAATGACACTGGGGGTACAGGATAATGACACTGACACTGGGGGTACAGGATGATGACACTGGGGGTACAGGATAATGACACTGGAGGTACAGGATAATGACACTGACACTGGGGGTACAGGATGATGACACTGGGGGTACAGGATAATGACACTGGGGGAACAGGATAATGACACTGACACTGGGGGTACAGGATAATGACACTGGGGGTACAGGATATTGACACTGGGGGTACAGGATATTGACACTGGGGGTACAGGATATTGACACTGGGGGTACAGGATATTGACACTGGGGGTACAGGATAATGACACTGAGGGTACAGGATAATGACACTGAGGGTACAGGATAATGACACTGGGGGTACAGGATAATGACACTGGGGGTACAGGATAATTACACTGGGGGTGCAGGATAATGACACTGGGGGTACGGGATAATGACACTGGGGGTGCAGGATAAGGACGCTGGGGGTACAGAATAATGACACTGGGGGTACAGGATAATGACACTGGGGGTACAGGATAATGACACTGGGGGTACAGGATAATGACACTGGGGGTGCAGGATAATGACAAAATCAGAATAAGGAGCCAGCACAAATTCTAAACTGTACTTATTAATAAATGAAGATTTTTGGCAAAATATTGCAATACTTTGAGCTACCCCGCCACTCCACGGCAAATCTCAAGGGGCAGTCCTACACTAATATTTTATTTATCTAAAGGGTGCCATGCGGCCTCACACATTAAAAGCAGGACTATTTAAAACAGCACCTACCTGATGCTTTGCAATCCCGTACCTGTGACTGACATCACAGCTGTGGGCGGGACAGGCCCAGGCAAGTGCTGCTTGAATTAAATAGCCTGTGGACAGGGCTGATGGCTGTGTGTGAACAGTCACCACTAGCCAAAAATCAGACAGCTAGGTGCTGTTTTAAATAGTCCTGCTTTTAATGTGTGAGGCCGCATGGCACCCTTTAGATAAATAAAATATTAGTGTAGGACTGCCCCTTGAGATTTGCCGTGGAGTGGCGGGGTAGCTCAAAGTATTGCAATATTTTGCCAAAAATCTTCATTTATTAATAAGTACAGTTTAGAATTTGTGCTGGCTCCTTATTCTGACAGGATAATGACACTGGGGGTACAGGATAAGGATGCTGGGGGTACAGGATAAGGACGCTGGGGGTACACTATAAGGACGCTGGGGGTACACGATAAGGATGCTGGGGGTACATGATAATGACACTGGGGGTACAGGATAATGACACTGCGGGTACAGGATAATGACACTGGGGGTACAGGATCTTGACACTGGGGGTACAGGATAATAACGCTGGGGGTACAGGATAATGACGCTGGGGGTACAGAATAATGACACTGGGGGTACATGATAATGACACTGGGGGTAAATGATAATGACACTGGGGGTGCAGGATAATGACACTGGGGGTGCAGGATAATGACACTGGGGGTACAGGATCTTGACACTGGGGGTACAGGATAATAACGCTGGGGGTACAGGATAATGACGCTGGGGGTACAGAATAATGACACTGGGGGTACATGATAATGACACTGGGGGTAAATGATAATGACACTGGGGGTGCAGGATAATGACACTGGGGGTGCAGGATAATGACACTGGGGGTACAGGATAATGACACTGGGGGTGCAGGATAATGACACTGGGGGTACAGGATAATGACACTGGGGGTACAGGATAATGACACTGGAGGTACAGGATAATGACACTGGGGTACAGGATAATAACACTGGGGGTACAGGATAATAACACTGGGGGTACAGGATAATAACACTGACACTGGAGGTACAGGATAATGACACTGGGGGTACAGGATAATAACACTGGGGGTACAGGATAATAACACTGGGGGTACAGGATAATAACACTGGGGGTACAGGATAATAACACTGGGGGTGCAGGATAATGACACTGGGGGTACAGGATAATGACACTGGGGGTACAGGATAATGACACTGGGGGTACAGGATAATGACACTGGGGGTACAGGATAATGACACTGGGGGTACAGGATAATGACGCTGGGGGTACAGGATAATGACACTGACACTGGAGGTACAGGATAATGACACTGACACTGGGGGTACAGGATAATGACACTGACACTGGGGGTACAGGATAATGACACTGGGGGTACAGGATAATGACACTGACACTGGGGGTACAGGATAATGACACTGACACTGGAGGTACAGGATAATGACACTGGGGGTACAGGATAATGACACTGGGGGTACAGGATAATGACACTGGGGGTACAGGATAATGACACTGGGGGTACAGGATAATAACACTGACACTGGAGGTACAGGATAATGACACTGGGGGTACAGGATAATGACACTGGGGGTACAGGATAATGACACTGGGGGTACAGGATAATGACACTGGGGGTACAGGATAATAACACTGACACTGGAGGTACAGGATAATGACACTGGGGGTACAGGATAATGACACTGGGGGTACAGGATAATGACACTGGGGGTACAGGATAATGACACTGGGGGTACAGGATAATAACACTGACACTGGAGGTACAGGATAATGACACTGGGGGTACAGGATAATGACACTGGGGGTACAGGATAATGACACTGGGGGTACAGGATAATAACACTGACACTGGAGGTACAGGATAATGACACTGGGGGTACAGGATAATGACACTGGGGGTGCAGGATAATGACACTGGGGGTACAGGATAATAACACTGGGGGTACAGGATAATGACACTGGGGGTGCAGGATAATGACACTGGGGGTACAGGATAATAACACTGGGGTACAGGATAATGACACTGGGGGTGCAGGATAATGACACTGGGGGTGCAGGATAATGACACTGGGGTTACAGGATACTGACACTGGGGGTACAGGATACTGACACTGGGGGTACAGGATAATGACACTGGGGGTACAGGATAATGACACTGGGGGTACAGGATAATGACGCTGGGGGTGCAGGATAATGACACTGGGGGTACAGGATAATGACACTGGGGGTACAGGATAATGACACTGGGGGTGCAGGATAATGACTCTGGGGGTACAGGATAATGACACTGACACTGGGGGAACAGGATAATGACACTGGGGGAACAGGATAATGACACTGGGGGTACAGGATAATGACACTGGGGGTGCAGGATAATGACACTGGGGGTGCAGGATAATGACACTGGGGGTACAGGATAATGACACTGGGGGTACAGGATAATGACACTGGGGGTACAGGATAATAACACTGACACTGGAGGTACAGGATAATGACACTGGGGGTACAGGATAATGACACTGGGGGTGCAGGATAATGACACTGGGGGTACAGGATAATAACACTGGGGGTACAGGATAATGACACTGGGGGTGCAGGATAATGACACTGGGGGTACAGGATAATAACACTGGGGGTACAGGATAATGACACTGGGGGTGCAGGATAATGACACTGGGGGTGCAGGATAATGACACTGGGGTTACAGGATACTGACACTGGGGGTACAGGATACTGACACTGGGGGTACAGGATAATGACACTGGGGGTACAGGATAATGACACTGGGGGTACAGGATAATGACGCTGGGGGTGCAGGATAATGACACTGGGGGTACAGGATAATGACACTGGGGGTGCAGGATAATGACTCTGGGGGTACAGGATAATGACACTGACACTGGGGGAACAGGATAATGACACTGGGGGAACAGGATAATGACACTGGGGGTACAGGATAATGACACTGGGGGTGCAGGATAATGACACTGGGGGTGCAGGATAATGACACTGGGGGTGCAGGATAATGACACTGGGGGTACAGGATAATGACACTGGGGGTGCAGGATAATGACACTGGGGGTACAGGATAATGACGCTGGGGGTACAGGATAATGACGCTGGGGGTACAGGATAATGACGCTGGGGGTGCAGGATAATGACACTGGGGGTGCAGGATAATGACGCTGGGGTACAGGATAATGACACTGGGGGTACAGGATAATGACACTGGGGGTACAGGATAATAACACTGCGGGTACAGGATAATGACGCTGGGGTACAGGATAATGACACTGGGGGTGCAGGATAATGACGCTGGGGTACAGGATAATGACGCTGGGGGTACAGGATAATGACACTGGGGGTACAGGATAATAACACTGGGGGTGCAGGATAATGACACTGGGGGTACAGGATAATGACGCTGGGGTACAGGATAATGACACTGGGGGTACAGGATAATGACACTGGGGGTACAGGATAATGACACTGGGGGTACAGGATAATGACACTGGGGGTACAGGATAATAACACTGGGGGTACAGGATAATGACACTGGGGGTACAGGATAATGACACTGGGGGTACAGGATAATGACACTGGGGGTACAGGATAATGACACTGGGGGTACAGGATAATGACACTGGGGGTGCAGGATAATGACACTGGGGGTACAGGATAATGACACTGCGGGGACAGGATAATGACACTGGGGGTACAGGATAATGACACTGGGGGTACAGGATAATGACACTGGGGGTGCAGGATAATGACTCTTGCTCTTTCCCCGGAGCCTCCTTTATATTCAGGACCTGGTTTTGGAGACATTTCCTCGGATTTTCTTTCTCTGATTTGCAGTTTTGTTTCGTATCTGATAAAACTAACATGGACTTATCTCCATGAATCTCATCATCGGAGATATTTCCGGAATATTCCTTCTTCCTCCCAGGCTCCTGCTCTCTGAGATGCCCCCCTATTTAGATTGTCAGCCTCTCGTCCATTATTGCCGGTCACTACCCAGAACCCTCTCCCTGGACTTCGGTGATAATTGGCGCTTTGCATATTAAGTCGCTCCTTGTTTTACGTTCTGGAGCTTTTCTGAACAATCAAGTCTGGATTTGAGGTCTTCACTATTAATAAAAGGCGGATTTATCGAGAATCCGGGGGAATGGGAGTCCTCCCCGGAGATATCCGCCTAATACCACGGAGAAATCCGGCACACAGCAAGCAATGTGCGGAGAGATAGAGGGATAGATAGATAAGAAATAGATAGAGGGATAGATAGATAGATAGATAGATGGATAGAGGGATAGATCGATAATAGATAGAGGGATAGAGGGATAGATAGAGGGATAGATAGAGGGATAAATAGATAATAGAGGGATAGATAGATAGAGGGATAGATAGATAGAGGGATAGATAGAGGGATGGATAGAGGGATAGATAGATAGATAGGTGGATAGAGGGATAGATAGATAATAGATAGATAGAGGGATAGATAGATAGATAGATAGATGGATAGATAGAGGGATAGATAGATAGATAGATAGATAGAGGGATAGATAGATAGAGAGATAGAGGGATAGATAGATAGAGGGATAGATAGATAGAGGGATAGATAGATAGAGGGATAGATAGATAGAGGGATAGATAGATAGAGGGATAGATAGATGGAGGGATAGATAGATAGATATAGATAGATAGATAGATAGATAGAGGGATAGATAGAGGGATATATAGATAGATAATAGATAGAGGGATAGATAGAGGGATAGATAATAGATAGAGGGATAGATAGATAGAGGGATAGATAGATAGAGAAATAGATAGATAGAGGGATAGAGGAATAGATAGAGGGATAGATAGATAGAGGGATAGATCGATAGAGGGATAGATAGATAGAGGGATAGATAGATAGAGGAATAGATAGATAGAGGGATAGATAGATAGATAGAGGGATAGATAGATAGATAGATAGATAGAGGGATAGATAGAGGGATAGATGGATAGAGGGATAGATAGAGGGAGGGATAGATAAATAGATAGAGGGATAGATAGAGGGATAGATGGATAGATAGAGGGATAGATACATAGAGGGATAGATAGATAGATAGATAGATAATAGAT
>NW_027442666.1:0-57500 GCF_048569485.1 Anomaloglossus baeobatrachus | reverse complement strand
AGAGGGATAGATAGAGGGATGGATAGAGGGATAGAGGGATAGATAGAGAGATAGAGGGATAGATAGATAGAGGGATAGATAGATAGAGGGATAGATAGAGGGATGGATAGAGGGATAGAGGGATAGATAGAGAGATAGAGGGATAGATAGAGGGATAGATAGATAGATAGAGGGATAGATAATTGATGCTTCTCCGCATCGTGTTGAGGATCTGTGATTCTCTCCGTGGTTTGCTCTTTTCCTGTAGAGATAAATGTGGGGTGCAGGGAGCCCCCCATCCACGTCGCCCTCGTCTCCTCTCTCTTTTGTCCGCTCAGATTGCCGCTTGTCGCAGGATAATTTGCCGGCGTCTGCGGCTCATTGTCTCCGGTGTTCTATTGTCAGGGTCAGGGGCAGCACAGGTAGACCGCCTGTTCGGATGTGAGTGATGTGTCGGGGGCTTGCTGCTGCCACCTGGCATTGACCTGTGCCATCTCTGCATCTCTGTGTGTTGATTTCCACCATTTACATTGGCACCTACTGATTATATCCATTGTTCTGGAATATTCCGGTGTCAGGGCCGTCTGCTGGTGTCTTGCATGGAGCATTTAAAGGGGAACTCCACCAACTGTTGATGACAAAGTCACCATGTGCTGTCCATGCAGGAGGCATGCTGGGGGAGAGAGGAGCCCAATATAAAGGTTATCATCCTGCCAATCACCAGGCGCAGACTGGGCACATTTGCACTTTAGGACTCTTGAAAAGCTGCGTGACTGATGTGCTGAGGGACCGTGACCAGAAGAGCAGTCAGAGGGTCGTCTGTATCAGGCATCCAGGATCAGAAATAACAGACTGAGACATAAAATATAGCATGCAAGACAAGGCCATTCACAATTGGACGTAGGACAGGCGAGTACAATCTGTTACTTTCCCCAATAATGGCTGATAACAGGGAGTAATAGATTGTAGTCACCTTTCCTACAGTCTCCTCCCCCAGTAATGGCTGATAACAGGGAGTAATAGATTATACTCACCTGTCCTCCAGTCTCCTCACCCAGTAATGGCTGATAACAGGGACAAATAGATTATAGTCACCTGTCCTACAGTCTCCTCCCCCAGTAATGGCTGATAACAGGGAGTAATAGATTGTAGTCACCTGTCCTACAGTCTCCTCCCCCAGTAATTGCTGATAACAGGGAGTAATAGATTGTACTCACCTGTCCTAGTCTCCTCCACCAGTAATGGCTAATAACAGGGTGTAATAGATTATACTCACCTGTCCTACAGTCTCCTCCCCAGTAATGGCTGATAACAGGGAGTAATAGATTGTACTCACCTGTGCTACAGTCTCCTCCCCCAGTAATGGCTGATAACAGGGAGTAATAGATTGTATTCAACTGTCCTACAGTCTCCTCCCCCAGTAATGGCTGATAACAGGGAGTAATAGATTATAGTCACCTGTCCTACAGTCTCCTCCGCCAGTAATGGCTGATAACAGGGAGTAATAGATTATAGTCACCTGTCCTACAGTCTCCTCCCCCAGTAATGGCTGATAACAGGGAGTAATAGATTGTATTCACGGGTCCTACAGTCTCCTCCCCAGTAATGGCTGATAACAGGGAGTAATAGATTGTATTCACCTGTCCTACAGTCTCCTCCCCCAGTAATGGCTGATAACAGGGAGTAATAGATTTTACTCACCTGTCCTACAGTCTCCTCTCCCTATAATGGCTGATAACAGGGAGTAATAGATTGTACTCACCTGTCCTACAGTCTCCTCCCCAGTAATGGCTGATAACAGGGAGTAATAGATTGTACTCACCTGTCCTACAGTCTCCTCCCCAGTAATGGCTGATAACAGGGAGTAATAGATTATACTCACCTGTCCTACAGTCTCCTCCCCCAGTAATGGCTGATAACAGGGAGTAATAGATTATACTCACCTATCCTACAGTCTCCTCCCCCAGTAATGGCTGATAACAGGGAGTAATAGGCAGAGAAGACTATAGCTGCTCTTCCTCTTTAAATGCCCGTGTTGGTTTTCTCGGCGGATCGGTGGGATCGGCGTTTGATCACCGCTGGCGCTGCGGGACGATCGTTTTTGATGATTTTGTGTTCCTGAATCCTTTGATCGGGGATAATCTGTGCAAACATTAATATTCTCGGTTCTGTGTGAGTCGTGCGCGGTGATGTCAGGACGCCGGCGGTGGAAGGGCTGGAAGTAATTGTATGTCCATTGTATGTTCCCTTTATGTGGGACTGAATGACATTAACACGTAGGCAGTGTGCAGCGGTATTATGTAGTATGACACGATTATAGGTTTATTATATGGCAGCATTACATGGAGAAGATACAGCAGTGTTATCTGCAGAAGGCGTAGCTATGTGACAGTGAATGGCAGCACTATATAGGAGGTATAGCAGCATTACATGAGCACTGCGTTATAATACCGCCATACAGTGTTCACATATGAGTAGTGTTTAGCTGTTTTGTATCAGCTCTTTATGGCTGTGTTATATGTGTTGTGTATAGCAGTATTATATATAAGGTAGGTTTTTGTCATGTAAAGAATCCTACCAAGAAGAATATTTTCTGAACTCCCCCCTTAATGTCTCCAATAATCTGTACAAACTGAAATATGTTCTGGTGGAAAGATAAAAATAAAGAGATAGACAGCCCCCGAGTCCAGTGCTGCCTCCACCGGGCCTCACTGTGGGGAGGGGGGTCTCCTGTGTATAGATAGACAGCCCCCGAGCCCAGTGCTGCCTCCACCAGGCCTCACTGTGGGGAGGGGGGGGTCTCCTGTGTATAGATAGACAGCCCCCGAGCCCAGTGCTGCCCCCACCAGGCCTCACTGTGGGGAGGGGGGGGGTCTCCTGTGTATAGATAGACAGCCCCCGAGCCCAGTGCTGCCCCCACCAGGCCTCACTGTGGGGAGGGGGGGGGGTCTCCTGTGTATAGATAGACAGCCCCCGAGCCCAGTGCTGTCCCCACCAGGCCTCACTGTGGGGAGGGGGGGGTCTCCTGTGTATTGATAGACAGCCCCCGAGCCCAGTGCTGCCCCCACCAGGCCTCATTGTGTGGGGGGGTCTCTTGTGTATACATAGACAGCCCCCGAGCCCAGTGCTGTCCCCACCAGGCCTCACTGTGGGGAGGGGGGGGTCTCCTGTGTATAGATAGACAGCCCCCGAGCCCAGTGCTGCCTCCACCAGGCCTCACTGTGGGGAGGGGGGTCTCCTGTGTATTGATAGAGCCCCCGAGCCCAGTGCTGGCCCCACCAGGCCTCATTGTGTGGGGGGGTCTCTTGTGTATACATAGACAGCCCCCGAGCCCAGTGCTGTCCCCACCAGGCCTCACTGTGGGGAGGGGGGGGTCTCCTGTGTATAGATAGACAGCCCCCGAGCCCAGTGCTGCCTCCACCAGGCCTCACTGTGGGGAGGGGGGTCTCCTGTGTATTGATAGAGCCCCCGAGCCCAGTGCTGGCCCCACCAGGCCTCATTGTGGGGAGGGGGGTCTCCTGTGTATTGATAGACAATCCCCGAGCCCAGTGCTGCCCCCACCAGGCCTCATTGTGTGGGGGGGTCTCCTGTGTATAGATAGACAGCCCCCGAGCCCAGTGCTGTCCCCACCAGGCCTCACTGTGGGGAGGGGGGGGTCTCCTGTGTATAGATAGACAGCCCCCGAGCCCAGTGCTGTCCCCACCATGCCTCACTGTGGGGAGGGGGGGGTCTCCTGTGTATAGATAGACAGCCCCCAAGCCCAGTGCTGCCTCCACCAGGCCTCACTGTGGGGATGGGGGTCTCCTGTGTATTGATAGACAGCCCCCGAGCCCAGTGCTGCCTCCACGAGACCTCACTGTGGGGAGGGGGGTCTCCTGTGTATTGATAGACAGCCCCCGAGCCCATTGCTGCCCCCACCAGGCCTCACTGTGGGGAGGGGGGTCTCCTGTGTATTGATAGACAGCCCCTGAGCCCAGTGCTGCCTCCACCAAGCCTCACTGTGGGGGGGGGGGTCTCCTGTGTATAGATAGACAGCCCCCGAGCCCAGTGCTGCCTCCACCAGGCCTCACTGTGGGGAGGGGGGTCTCCTGTGTATTGATAGACAGGCCCTGAGCCTAGTGCTGCCCCCACCAGGCCTCACTGTGGGGAGGGGGGTCTCCTGTGTATTGATAGACAACCCCCGAGCCCAGTGCTGCCCCCACCAGGCCTCATTGTGGGAAGTGGGGGGTCTCCTGTGTATAGACAGCCCCCGAGCCCAGTGCTGCCCCCACCAGGCCTCACTGTGGGGAGGGGGGTTCTCCTGTGTATTGATAGACAGCTCCCGAGCTCAGTGCTGCCCCCACCAGGCCTCACTGTGGGGAGGGGGGGTCTCCTGTGTATTGATAGACAGCCCCCGAGCTCAGTGCTGCCCCCACCAGACCTCACTGTGGGGACGGGGGTCTCCAGTGTATAGATAAATGTCCCCGCCGAACCTAGTTCTGCCCCCACCAGGCCTCACTGTGGGGAGGGGGACCTCCTGTGTACAGATAGACAGCCTCCGAGCCCAGTGCTGCCCCCACCAGGCCTCACTGTGGGGAGGGGGGTCTCCTGGGGAGGTGCAGTGGAGCTTTTGCCCCTTTTGGAGCTATTGACAACGTCCCCCTCGGTCTCATCAGACAGAACACGTTCCCCACCTGCTTTTGGACGACCTGATGAAGGTTTTGGGACTTGTAGGTTTTCCTTTGAAAGTAAAGGCTCCTTCTTACCTTCCCCCACAGGCCAAACATATGACGCGTATGGGAGATTGTTGTCACATGCAGGACACGACCAGGACTGGCCAGAATTTCCTGCAGCTCCTTTAATGTTCCTGTCACCTCCTGGACCCCTTTTCTTGTCTTTTCTTCAGTATTGAGGGTGTCCTGTTCTCGGTGATGTCACTGTCCTGACAAATGTAAGCCCCTTCTGGATGACGTCCTCACAGGGTCCAGGGTAGATCTACCGTATTGCCTGGAAATGTTTTTGTCCCCGTCTCCTGACTGACAACTTTCCACAGTGACATCCTTTGCTTTGTTGTCAGCTGTTTATGGACCAGAAAATGTCAGGAAAATCCTCCGAGAGCAGCGACACTTTCTCTGGGGTTAATCAAAATCACTGTAAATGGCGACGGCCGATTCTGAACACAACCATATCCCCAATTATAGGAGGGTGTGAACACTTATGCAACCGCATTATTGTAGTTTTGTTATTTTTATTTCCCCCATCACAATGATTTCAGTTTGTTTCTTACTGGATTTGTACAGATTCTGGGCGACACTAAAGGGGGACAAGTCCGAAAATGATTATTCATGGTTGGATTTTTTTTTCTTGACAAAAACGTATATTTTTTGTGAGTTTGTAAATACTTTTTATATCCACTGTAGCTGTATTATATGTGTACGGCTGTAGTATAGGAGTAGTATACAGTACTATTATATGGGTAGTGTTATAGGAGTATTATAGGAATGGTGTATTGCAATATTGTATGAGCAGTGTATGGCTATATTATAGGAAGAGTATATAGCTATATTATAGGCGTAGTGTACAGCTGTATTATAGGAGTGGTGTATAGCTATATTATATGAGCAGTGTATGGCTGTATTATAGGAGTGGTATATAGCTATATTATATGAGCAGTGTATGGCTGTATTATAGGAAGAGTATATAGCTATATTATACGAGCAGTGTATGGCTGTATTATAGGAAGAGTATATAGCTATATTATAGGCATAATGTACAGCTGTATTATGGGAGTAGTGTATAGCTATATTATATGAGCATAGTATGGCTGTATTATAGGAGTGGTATATAGCTATATTATATGAGCAGTGTATGGCTGTATTATAGGAGTGGTATATATCTATATTTTATGAGCAGTGTATGGCTGTATTATAGGAAGAGTATATAGCTACTGTATATTATAGGCGTAGTGTACAGTTAGCTGTATTATAGGAGTGGTATATATCTATATTATATGAGCAGTGTATGGCTGTTTTATAGGAGTGGTATATATCTATATTATATGAGCAGTGTATGGCTGTATTATGGGAGTAGTGTATAGCTATATTATAGGCGTAGTGTACAGCTAGCTATATTATAAGAGTGGTATATAACTATATTATATGAGCAGTGTATGGCTGTATTATAGGAGTGGTAAGTAGCTATATTTTATGAGCAGTGTATGCCTGTATTATAGGAAGAGTATATAGCTATATTATACGAGCAGTGTATGGCTGTATTATAGGAAGAGTATATAGCTATATTATACGAGCAGTGTATGGCTGTATTATAGGAAGAGTATATAGCTATATTATAGGCATAATGTACAGCTGTATTATGGGAGTAGTGTATAGCTATATTATATGAGCATAGTATGGCTGTATTATAGGAGTGGTATATAGCTATATTATATGAGCAGTGTATGGCTGTATTATAGGAGTGGTATATATCTATATTTTATGAGCAGTGTATGGCTGTATTATAGGAGTGGTATATATCTATATTTTATGAGCAGTGTATGGCTGTATTATAGGAAGAGTATATAGCTACTTTATAGGCGTAGTGTACAGCTAGCTATATTATAAGAGTGGTATATAACTATATTATATGAGCAGTGTATGGCTGTATTATAGGAGTGGTATGTAGCTATATTTTATGAGCAGTGTATGGCTGCATTATAGGAGTGGTATATATCTATATTATATGAGCAGTGTATGGCTGTATTATGGGAGTAGTGTATAGCTATATTATAGGCGTAGTGTACAGCTAGCTATATTATAAGAGTGGTATATAACTATATTATATGAGCAGTGTATGGCTGTATTATAGGAGTGGTATGTAGCTATATTTTATGAGCAGTGTATGCCTGTATTATAGGAGTGGTATATATCTATATTATATGAGCAGTGTATGGCTGTATTATAGGAGTGGTGTATATCTATATTATATGAGCAGTGTATGGCTGTATTATAGGAGTGGTGTATATCTATATTATATGAGCAGTGTATGGCTGTATTATAGGAGTGGTATATATCTATATTTTATGAGCAGTGTATGCCTGTATTATGGGTAGTACGTGGTTTTGGTAGTTGAGCACCACATGGCACTATTATTTGGGCAGGATGAATATCTGTTTCTCAGATCTTTATTTCAGAAGGCTCCAAATCCTTGATGCTTCATATGAGAATCCGCCATAAAACCAGGAGGCGCCAATCTAGCTTAAAGCGGAGGCGCGCACGAAGCAGCATCCTCCATGCATATAATTACACTCTTCTATCTTCTCCCATCTATTTGATGTCAAGGGTAGGAACAAAGATGTCCTCTCATCTCGCAGATCTGATCCGTCCTCGTCTGTACTCTCTTCTCCTGCATCATTTGATGACGCCATTCGCCTTTTATACCGAGACAAGATACCAGGAAAATGCAAAGACGTGACCCAAACTGCAGCGTTCGGGGCGTCATGTGCGCCGGGGCCTGGTGGCAGCGCACAATCTGCACCACATCTGCATTGGACCACGCCATTGTACCAGTGGTGACCATGTTACACCAGGCACGACCACACGGAGGCACGAGGCACAAGGTGTCCCTTTACTGTAAAATGGAGCAACTGTGCCATATGGAGAACTCTATACACTCTAACTAGGCCGGAGCCTTTACACTTTACTGACAGTATCCCTGAAAACACTACATGGAGTATTGAGGCACGAGGCACCAGAAGTCTCATCTCCTCATAAATCGGCCAGACCAATAAAATTGAGCCAGACCACTTACTACTGCACGTGGGGTCTCTGCGGTGAGACACAAGGGGAAGTGTTATGTACTCTGCCACTTCTCATCCAGCACTATTCTGCCCACGCAGTTGTAGTTTTGGATGCTGATGTGCCTCAATGCAGTACGGAGCCACCAGGCCATGAAGGGAGATGACTAGATACGCCGCCACATACTGTATATACTACCGCAGAATATGTTCTTACTGGCGCTATACGTGATTTTGAGGCACGAGACGCCTCATTATTTATTTTATTGGAGGATTGCAATGTCAGGAAGTGCGGAGATGAAGGTGAGTGTCTTCTTAACGGTGCAGCGCACACCGCCGCTGTCTGCCGTCCTCCTCCTCCCGCCCGGCCACTGACAGCCTCCTTGACAAGCTTCGCCGTGTATTACTCCTTCACTTGGGCGCTTGATGCCTTTCCCGTTGCTTGGCTGATCGTCCGGCTCCTGTAATAACAGCTTTGCCCAGCATGTACCGCCTAATAGTCTCGGGGAGTGGCGTGATGGCGGTGTCAGGGAGCAGCGGGGGTCCGCCTTAACCCTTCACGCCCTGCCCGCTCCTGCAGCGCTAAAAGCTTCTAACATTTATCGAAGATAACAGTGCCGTGTCCATCTGCACCCAGTATGACCGCCGGGGGCAGCGATAATGACGCACATAGTGACCAATATATATACTGCACAAAAATCACGACAAGCTGACGTGCGCCCACCATGAGAAGAGTGACACCTAATATATTAGAGAGAGATATCCTGCAGATATATATTGTCACCCCCTACAGGGCCTGTAAAGGGTGTTCAGCCTGGTTTAACCTAATAAATAATTGGAAAAAAATTACGTGGGGTCCGCCTGATTTTTGATTACCAATAAAAAATAAAGCAGACAGCTGGAGGCTGGTATTATCAGGCTGGGGAGGCCCATGGTTATTGGTGACTTCTCAGCCTAAAAGTCGCAGCCCGCAGCTGCCCCTGAAGTGGCGCATCAATTAGATGATACATTTCTGCCATTTTGCCCGGCTCTTTCCTATTGCCCTGGTTCGGTGGCAATTTGGGTAATAGTAGTTGAAGTTGATGCTAGTAATGGAGAAGCGGCTATCAGACACCCCCAATACTAACCAGTCCCCCCGTAGTCCAGGGAATATGACGTAGTCCACAAATGGAAACCTAAAAGACATAAAAACAAGACACCGTCCCCCGGTCACCAGTTGATTAGAAAGAAAAGTTCCAAGGTCCAATGTAGTCCAGTGATTCCCATGATGTTCCACGAATACCTGGATCAAAGTCTATAGAGCCACAGAACGAGGCTCCATAGACTTTGAGCAGCACTCAGTCCTGGCTCACACTGCACTCCATGAGACTCTGGACACGGATGAGCGGTAACGTCAGGAACTTCACTGCTCATCACTCTGATGACGTCACAGCTCATCAGCAGCCCCGGACTAGCTGCTACTCAAAGTCTATGGCGCCTGAGAATGAGGACAGAACGAGGCTCTATAGACTTTGAGCAGCACTCAGTCCTGGCTCACATTGCGCTCCATAAGACTCGGGACACAGATGAGCAGGAACGTCATAGCCCATCAGTGTCCTGGGACTGGCTGCTGGGAACATAGCCTTATGTATTTAGTATATGGCTGTATGATAGAGGCACAGTATGGTATTATTATATTTATTGTATGGCAGTATGATGTCAGCACAGTACAGTATTATGTATTTAGTATGTGGCTGTATGATATTGGCACAGTACGGCATTATGTATTTAGTGTATGCCAGTATTATGTCGGCACAGTACAGTATTATATTTAGTGTATAGCAGTATGATGTTGGCACGGTACAGCATTATGTATTTAGTTTATGGCAGTATTATGTCGGCACAGTACAGTTATTTTATATTTAGTGTATGGCAGTATGATGTAGGCACAGTACGGTATTATTATATTTAGTGTATGGCAGTATGATGTCGGCACAGTACAGTATTATGTATTTAGTATATGGCTGTATGATGTAGGCACAGTACGGTATTATATTTAGTATATAGCAGTATGATGTCAGCACTGTACGGCATTATGTATTTAGTGTATGGCAGTTATGTCGGCACAGTACAGTTTTTTTATATTTAGTGTATAGCAGTATGATATAGGCACAGTACGGCATTATGTATTTAGTGTATGGCTGTATGATATAGGGACAGTACGGTTTTATTATATTTAGTGTATGGCAGTATGATGTCAGCACAGTACGGTATTAAGTATTTAGTATGTGGCTGTATGATACAGGCACAGTACGGCATTATGTATTTGGTATATGGCAGTATGATGTTGGCACGGTATGGTATTATGTATTTAGTGTATGGCATGTTATGTCGGCACAGTACAGTTGTTTTATATTTAGTATATGGCAGTATGCTGTCAGCACAGTCCAGTATTATATTTAGTGTATAGCAGTATGATGTAGGCACAGTACGGCATTATGTATTTGGTATATGGCTGTATGATGTAGGCACAGTACGGTATTATGTATTTAGTATATGGCTGCATAATGCAAGCACAGTACGGTTTTATTATATTTAGGATATGGCAGTATGATATCAGCACAGTACAGTATTATATTTAGTGTATAGCAGTATGATGTTGGCACAGTACGGTTTTCTTATATTTAGTGTATGGCAGTATGACGTAGGCACAGTACAGCATTATGTATTATGACAGTATGATGTAGGCACAGTGCAGTATTATATTTAGTGTATAGCAGTATTATGTAGGCACAGTATTATGTACGTAGTATATGGCATTGGTACATATTGTATGACCGTGCTGTGTGCATATTATATGCACAGTGTATAGCAGTGTTTTTTATGTGAACACTGTGGCACTATAATTCGCCCCATTTCTCCTCTGCATTTCAGGATGCGTCTCTGAATTAACCCTTACTATCGGCGACTCAGCTTCTGGCATTTTAGGGTGGTGGGTGCAGGTACACGTGAGCAGGAGGGGATGGCAGCCCCAGAAGTACAGAATCCAGGGCCATATGGGCCAATATGGAGGCGCTGGCAGGAGGCATCACAGGGGCTCCGTGCCACCAGCAAAGAAGGCTTAACCCTTAGTGTCCTGTATAAGCTTTCTATTCAGTCACTAGGTTAACCCATGCATTGCCAGGCTACGGCAGAGGAGGCACACACTGCCATAGGTAAATAATGAATGACGGGAGGGACAGGTCACACGCAGAGCAATCATGGATCCTTCCAGCAGACAGATGGATCCTACTCACTGACAATGCGCCACGCTCCATCATCTCCTCTGCCTGCTCCGCTGCGCCACATATCACCCGCGCCACTCTCCATATGGTGCCAACCGCAGAACAATTACCAGTCGGCGTGAGATACAGTGTAACAATATAAGTGTAACAGAGCTGATATACGTCACTGCCTGTACACACCGGCCCACATTCACTGTGCTCTCTGCAGTGTTACATAGGACTGCAGGTGACATCTACTACATTATCTGTACTCAGAGCTATCACTGTGTTATCTGTGATGTTACATAGGACTGCAGGTGATATCTACTACATTATCTGTACTCAGAGAGATATCACTTATCTGTGGTGTTACATAGGACTGCAGGTGACATCTACTACATTATCTGTACTCAGAGAGATATCACTGTGCTCTCTGCAGTGTTACATAGGACTGCAGGTGACATCTACTACATTATCTGTACTCAGACCTATCACTGTGTTATCTGTGATGTTACATAGGACTGCAGGTGACATCTACTACATTATCTGTACTCAGAGAGATATCACTGAGCTCTCTGCAATGTTACATAGGACTGCAGGTGATATCTACTACATTATCTGTACTCCGAGAGATATCACTGTGTTATCTGTGGTGTTACATAGGACTGCAGGTGACATCTACTACATTATCTGTACTCAGAGAGATATCACTGAGCTCTCTGCAATGTTACATAGGACTGCAGGTGATATCTACTACATTATCTGTACTCCGAGAGATATCACTGTGTTATCTGTGGTGTTACATAGGACTGCAGGTGACATCTACTACATTATCTGTACTCAGAGAGATATCACTGAGCTCTCTGCAATGTTACATAGGACTGCAGGTGATATCTACTACATTATCTGTACTCCGAGAGATATCACTGTGTTATCTGTGGTGTTACATAGGACTGCAGGTGACATCTACTACATTATCTGTACTCAGAGAGATATCACTGAGCTCTCTGCAATGTTACATAGGACTGCAGGTGATATCTACTACATTATCTGTACTCCGAGAGATATCACTGTGTTATCTGTGGTGTTACATAGGACTGCAGGTAACATCTACTACATTATCTGTACTCAGAGATATCACTGTGTTATCTGTGGTGTTACATAGGACTGCAGGTGATATCTACTAGATTATCTGTACTCAGAGATATCACTGTGTTATCTGTGGTGTTACATGGGACTGCAGGTATACGATGTTTGCAGCGCTCCGTGTGCCGGGGGTCTCCTTTAAGTCCTCGGGCCGGTGTTCCTCCTGTGAATTCCTGTTTCTGAGCAGTTAAGTAGAAAATGGTCTCCTCTTCCCCTGGAGTCGGTGAGCAATCAGGCGAGCGCCACACAACAAACACTTGACTGCTCTCACCTGCACTGATCGCCTCTCAGGGGTGAAGAGCCGGGATGTGCCGCCACACAGCGAACATCAGACTGTGTGGGTGACGGCGGCTGCAAGTGCTCACATAAGAGCGTCCACATACCGCCATACAGTGCACACATAAGAGCATCCACATACCGCCATACAGTGCACACATAAGAGCATCCACATACCGCCATACAGTGCACACATAAGAGCATCCACATACCGCCATACAGTGCACACATAAGAGCATCCACATACCGCCATACAGTGCACACATAAGAGCGTCCACATACCGCCATACAGTGCACACATAAGAGCGTCCACATACCGCCATACAGTGCACACATAAGAGCATCCACATACCGCCATACAGTGCACACATAAGAGCATCCACATACCGCCATACAGTGCACACATAAGAGCCTCCACATACCGCCATACAGTGCACACATAAGAGCATCCACATACCGCCATACAGTGCACACATAAGAGCGTCCACATACCGCCATACAGTGCACACATAAGAGCGTCCACATACCGCCATACAGTGCACACATAAGAGCGTCCACATACCGCCATACAGTGCACACATAAGAGCATCCACATACCGCCATACAGTGCACACATAAGAGCATCCACATACCGCCATACAGTGCACACATAAGAGCATCCACATACCGCCATACAGTGCACACATAAGAGCATCCACATATTGCCATACAGTGCACACATAAGAGCATCCACATACCGCCATACAGTGCACACATAAGAGCATCCACATACCGCCATACAGTGCACACATAAGAGCATCCACATACCTCCATACAGTGCACACATAAGAGCATCCACGTACAGCCATACAGGGCACATATAAGAGCGTCCACATACCGCCATACAGTGCACACATAAGAGCGTCCACATACCGTCATACAGTGAACACGTAAAAGTTTCTGCATAACAACAGTGCACACATAAGAGTGTCAGCATACCATGCACACATAAGTGTCCGCAGACCGCCATTCAGTGCACATATAAGAGCACCCTCATACCAGAATATAGTGCACATATAAGAGCGTCAGCATACCACCATAAAGTGCACACATAAGAGCGTCCACATACCACCATACAGTGCACGTATAAAAGTGCCCACATACTACCATATAGTGCACACATAAGAGTGCCAGCATATCACCATACAGTGCACACATAAGAGCGTCCGCAGACCGCCATACAGTGCACACATAAGAGTGCCAGTAAATTATCAGTTTTCTCTGGTTCACACTCCTGTTACTCATCAGCTCGGTTAATTCTTCCAGGCTACATTACTGCCTCTCGTTTTCGTTCCTGACCTGGCATCCTATTTTTTCCAGCCCGCTCCACCGGCCAGCAGCCACTCTGTGGACGCCACCCTGCATGCATGATTGTCTGCACTGCTCCTCACCCCATGGCTGGCCGCCACTGCCCTGCATGCCCCTGATTGTCTGCACTGCTCCTGCCCCCATGGCTGGCCGCCACTGCCCTGCATGCCCCTGATTGTCTGCACTGCTCCTGACCCCATGGCTGGCCGCCACTGCCCTGCATGCCCCTGATTGTCTGCACTGCTCCTGCCCCCATGGCTGGCCGCCACTGCCCTGCATGCCCCTGATTGTCTGCACTGCTCCTGACCCCATGGCTGGCCGCCACTGCCCTGCATGCCCCTGATTGTCTGCACTGCTCCTGCACCCATGGCTGGCCACCACTGCCCTGCATGCCTGATTGTCTGCACTGCTCCTCACCCCATGGCTGGCCGCCACTTCCCTGCATGCCCCTGATTGTCTGCACTGCTCCTGACCCCATGGCTGGCCGGAACTGCCCTGCATGCCCCTGATTGTCTGCACTGCTCCTGCCCCCATGGCTGGCCGGAACTGCCCTGCATGCCCCTGATTGTCTGCACTGCTCCTGACCCCATGGCTGGCCGGAACTGCCCTGCATGCCCCTGATTGTCTGCACTGCTCCTGCCCCCATGGCTGGCCGGAACTGCCCTGCATGCCCCTGATTGTCTGCACTGCTCCTGACCCCATGGCTGGCCGGAACTGCCCTGCATGCCCCTGATTGTCTGCACTGCTCCTGACCCCATGGCTGGCCGGAACTGCCCTGCATGCCTGATTGTCTGCACTGCTCCTCACCCCATGGCTGGCCGGAACTGCCCTGCATGCCCCTGATTGTCTGCACTGCTCCTGACCCCATGGCTGGCCGGAACTGCCCTGCATGCCCCTGATTGTCTGCACTGCTCCTGCCCCCATGGCTGGCCACCACTGCCCTGCATGCCTGATTGTCTGCACTGCTCCTCACCCCATGGCTGGCCGCCACTTCCCTGCATGCCCCTGATTGTCTGCACTGCTCCTGACCCCATGGCTGGCCGCCACTGCCCTGCATGCCCCTGATTGTCTGCACTGCTCCTGACCCCATGGCTGGCCACCACTGCCCTGCATGCCCCTGATTGTCTGCACTGCTCCTGACCCCATGGCTGGCCGGAACTGCCCTGCATGCCCCTGATTGTCTGCACTGCTCCTGCCCCCATGGCTGGCCGGTACTGCCCTGCATGCCCCTGATTGTCTGCACTGCTCCTGACCCCATGGCTGGCCGGTACTGCCCTGCATGCCCCTGATTGTCTGCACTGCTCCTGCCCCCATAGCTGGCCGCCACTGCCCTGCATGCCCCTGATTGTCTGCACTGCTCCTGCCCCCATGGCTGGCCGCCACTGCCCTGCATGCCCCTGATTGTCTGCACTGCTCCTGACCCCATGGCTGGCCGGTACTGCCCTGCATGCCCCTGATTGTCTGCACTGCTCCTGACCCCATAGCTGGCCGGTACTGCCCTGCATGCCCCTGATTGTCTGCACTGCTCCTGCCCCCATGGCTGGCCGCCACTGCCCTGCATGCCCTTGATTGTCTACACTGCTCCTGCCCCCATGGCTGGCCGGTACTGCCCTGCATGCCTGATTGTCTGCACTGCTCCTGACCCCATGGCTGGCCGGAACTGCCCTGCATGCCCCTGATTGTCTGCACTGCTCCTGCCCCCATGGCTGGCCGGTACTGCCCTGCATGCCCCTGATTGTCTGCACTGCTCCTGACCCCATGGCTGGCCGGTACTGCCCTGCATGCCCCTGATTGTCTGCACTGCTCCTGACCCCATAGCTGGCCGGTACTGCCCTGCATGCCCCTGATTGTCTGCACTGCTCCTCACCCCATGGCTGGCCGGTACTGCCCTGCATGCCTGATTGTCTGCACTGCTCCTGACCCCATGGCTGGCCGGAACTGCCCTGCATGCCTGATTGTCTGCACTGCTCCTGACCCCATGGCTGGCCGGTACTGCCCTGCATGCCCCTGATTGTCTGCACTGCTCCTGCCCCCATGGCTGGCCGGAACTGCCCTGCATGCCTGATTGTCTGCACTGCTCCTGACCCCATAGCTGGCCGGTACTGCCCTGCATGCCCCTGATTGTCTGCACTGCTCCTGACCCCATGGCTGGCCGGTACTGCCCTGCATGCCTGATTGTCTGCACTGCTCCTGACCCCATGGCTGGCCGGAACTGCCCTGCATGCCCCTGATTGTCTGCACTGCTCCTGACCCCATGGCTGGCCGGTACTGCCCTGCATGCCCCTGATTGTCTGCACTGCTCCTGACCCCATGGCTGGCCGGTACTGCCCTGCATGCCTGATTGTCTGCACTGCTCCTGACCCCATGGCTGGCCGCCACTGCCCTGCATGCCTGATTGTCTGCACTGCTCCTGCCCCCATGGCTGGCCGCCACTGCCCTGCAACCACCGACACTGCTCCACTACACCGGGCAGCTGCCTGCAAACGATAACTCCCAACATCCACTGATCCTGTCGTCTGTCCTGTCCCCGGGAAAGCTGGGTGGTGACCACCATGGGCTCAGAGCCGGGCCCCGCCTCCCTGGACCCTCAGTATGGAGATAAGCGGCGTATAGAGGTGACAGCCACTTATCTCCCCTGCAGCGGCAGCGCTCAGCGGAGCGGAACAGACGCGGTAATATGGAGCTGGCGAGGAGGGTTGTCAGCCAGATGATGACTGTATTATGTCTGCCGGCAACGTAACCATACATCGGACATATTAATGGCTCCCATGTATATGCATGAGCGCGGAGTGCTGCCTCAGCAGGCGACAGCATGGCGGCCATAAGGCAAGCTGCTGCAAAACCCTCACTGTATGGAGACGGAGATTTCCCAAACGGAGAAATAGGCGCCTGTTCCTTTAAGCATAATGTAAGTAATGTGTGAGTCAGCCGGGAGCACGCTGTATGGATGGAGGTTGTCAGGACGCAGAGATGTGCACAAGGTCACTTATCCCCGGTAGCCGGTGTCCTCCGCTCCCCTCACAGCAACGTCTGTCCGTGTGTATCCGTCCATAATAATGTCCTATATTATACCAGGCGCTGTCACTCATCTACCAGCGACACTGTATTCCTGCAGGACACGGATAACCGCACACCAAAGGGTTAAAGGGTATATAGTGCTGGAGCGTTATACGAGGGGCTGATATCAGTGCTGGAGCGTTATACGAGGGGCTGATATCAGTGCTGGAGCGTTATACGAGGGGCTGATATCAGTGCTGGAGCGTTATACGAGGGGCTGATATCAGTGATCAGTGCTGGAGCGTTATACGAGGAGCTGATATCAGTGATCAGTGCTGGAGGGTTATACGAGGGGCTGATATCAGTGATCAGTGCTGGAGCGTTATACGAGGGGCTGATATCAGTACTGGAGGGTTATACGAGCGGCTGATATCAGTGCTGGAGCGTTATACGAGGGGCTGATATCAGTACTGGAGGGTTATACGAGGGGCTGATATCAGTGCTGGAGCGTTATACGAGGGGCTGATATCAGTACTGGAGGGTTATACGAGGGGCTGATATCAGTGCTGGAGCGTTATACGAGGGGCTGATATCAGTACTGGAGGGTTATACGAGGGGCTGATATCAGTGCTGGAGCGTTATACGAGGGGCTGATATCAGTGCTGGAGCGTTATACGAGGGGCTGATATCAGTGCTGGAGGGTTATACGAGAGGCTGATATCAGTGCTGGAGCGTTATACGAGGGGCTGATATCAGTACTGGAGGGTTATACGAGGGGCTGATATCAGTGCTGGAGCGTTATACGAGGGGCTGATATCAGTACTGGAGGGTTATACGAGGGGCTGATATCAGTGCTGGAGCGTTATACGAGGGGCTGATATCAGTGCTGGAGCGTTATACGAGGGGCTGATATCAGTGCTGGAGCGTTATACGAGGGGCTGATATCAGTGCTGGAGCGTTATACGAGGGGCTGATATCAGCGCTGGAGCGTTATACGAGGGGCTGATATCAGTGCTGGAGCGTTATACGAGGGGCTGATATCAGTGCTGGAGCGTTATACGAGGGGCTGATATCAGTACTGGAGCGTTATACGAGAGGCTGATATCAGTGCTGGAGCGTTATACGAGGGGCTGATATCAGTGCTGAAGCGTTATACGAGGGGCTGATATCAGTGATCAGTGCTGGAACGTTATACGAGGGGCTGATATCAGTACTGGAGGGTTATACGAGGGGCTTATATCAGTGCTGGAGCGTTATACGAGGGGCTGATATCAGAGCTGGAGCATTATCCGAGGGGCTGATATCAGTGATGGAGCGTTATACGAGGGGCTGATATCAGTGATGGAGGGTTATACGAGGGGCTGATATCAGTGATCAGTGCTGGAGCGTTATACGAGGGGCTGATATCAGTGCTGCAGCGTTATACGAGGGGCTGATATCAGTGCTGGAGCGTTATACGAGGGGCTGATATCAGTGCTGGAGCGTTATACGAGGGGCTGATATCAGTGCTGGAGCGTTATACGAGGGGCTGATATCAGTGCTGGAGGGTTATACGAGGGGCTGATATCAGTGCTGGAGCGTTATACGAGGGGCTGATATCAGTGCTGGAGCGTTATACGAGGGGCTGATATCAGTGATGGAGCGTTATCCGAGGGGCTGATATCAGTGCTGCAGCGTTATACGAGGGGCTGATATCAGTGCTGGAGCGTTATACGAGGGGCTGATATCAGTGCTGGAGCGTTATACGAGGGGCTGATATCAGTGCTGGAGGGTTATACGAGGGGCTGATATCAGTGCTGGAGGGTTATACGAGGGGCTGATATCAGTGCTGGAGCGTTATACGAGGGGCTGATATCAGTGCTGGAGCGTTATACGAGGGGCTGATATCAGTGCTGGAGCGTTATACGAGGGGCTGATATCAGTGCTGGAGCGTTATACGAGGGGCTGATATCAGTGCTGGAGCGTTATACGAGGGGCTGATATCAGTGCTGGAGCGTTATACGAGGGGCTGATATCAGTGCTGGAGCGTTATACGAGGGGCTGATATCAGTGCTGGAGCGTTATACGAGGGGCTGATATCAGTGCTGGAGCGTTATACGAGGGGCTGATATCAGCGCTGGAGCGTTATACGAGGGGCTGATATCAGTGCTGGAGCGTTATACGAGGGGCTGATATCAGTGCTGGAGCGTTATACGAGAGGCTGATATCAGTGCTGGAGCGTTATACGAGGGGCTGATATCAGTGCTGAAGCGTTATACGAGGGGCTGATATCAGTGATCAGTGCTGGAGCGTTATACGAGGGGCTGATATCAGTACTGGAGGGTTATACGAGGGGCTTATATCAGTGCTGGAGCGTTATACGAGGGGCTGATATCAGAGCTGGAGCATTATCCGAGGGGCTGATATCAGTGATGGAGCGTTATACGAGGGGCTGATATCAGTGATGGAGGGTTATACGAGGGGCTGATATCAGTGATCAGTGCTGGAGCGTTATACGAGGGGCTGATATCAGTGCTGCAGCGTTATACGAGGGGCTGATATCAGTGCTGGAGCGTTATACGAGGGGCTGATATCAGTGCTGGAGCGTTATACGAGGGGCTGATATCAGTGCTGGAGCGTTATACGAGGGGCTGATATCAGTGCTGGAGGGTTATACGAGGGGCTGATATCAGTGCTGGAGCGTTATACGAGGGGCTGATATCAGTGCTGGAGCGTTATACGAGGGGCTGATATCAGTGATGGAGCGTTATCCGAGGGGCTGATATCAGTGCTGCAGCGTTATACGAGGGGCTGATATCAGTGCTGGAGCGTTATACGAGGGGCTGATATCAGTGCTGGAGCGTTATACGAGGGGCTGATATCAGTGCTGGAGGGTTATACGAGGGGCTGATATCAGTGCTGGAGGGTTATACGAGGGGCTGATATCAGTGCTGGAGCGTTATACGAGGGGCTGATATCAGTGCTGGAGCGTTATACGAGGGGCTGATATCAGTGCTGGAGCGTTATACGAGGGGCTGATATCAGTGATGGAGCGTTATACGAGGGGCTGATATCAGCACTGGAGCGTTATACGAGGAGCTGATATCAGCGCTGGAGCGTTATACGAGGAGCTGATATCAGCGCTGGAGCGTTATACGAGGAGCTGATATCCGTGCTGGAGGGTTATACGAGGGGCTGATAGTGCTGGAGGGTTATACGAGGAGCTGATATCAGTGCTGGAGGGTTATACGAGGGGCTGATATCAGTGCTGGAGCGTTATACGAGGAGCTGATATCAGTGCTGGAGCGTTATACGAGGGGCTGATATCAGTGCTGGAGCGTTATACGAGAGGCTGATATCAGTGCTGGAGCGTTATACGAGGGGCTGATATCAGTGCTGGAGCGTTATACGAGGGGCTGATATCAGTGCTGGAGCGTTATACGAGGAGCTGATATCAGTGCTGGAGCGTTATACGAGGGGCTGATATCAGTACTGGAGCGTTATACGAGGGGCTGATATCAGTACTGGAGCGTTATACGAGGAGCTGATATCAGTGCTGGAGCGTTATACGAGGGGCTGATATCAGTGCTGGAGCGTTATACGAGGGGCTGATATCAGTGCTGGAGCGTTATACGAGGGGCTGATATCAGTGCTGGAGCGTTATACGAGGGGCTGATATCAGTACTGGAGCGTTATACGAGGAGCTGATATCAGTGCTGGAGCGTTATACGAGGGGCTGATATCAGTGCTGGAGCGTTATACGAGGGGCTGATATCAGTGCTGGAGCGTTATACGAGGAGCTGATATCAGTGCTGGAGGGTTATACGAGGAGCTGATATCAGTGCTGGAGCGTTATACGAGGGGCTGATATCAGTGCTGGAGCGTTATACGAGGAGCTGATATCAGTGCTGGAGCGTTATACGAGGGGCTGATATCAGCGCTGGAGCGTTATACGAGGGGCTGATATCAGCGCTGGAGCGTTATACGAGGGGCTGATATCAGCGCTGGAGCGTTATACGAGGGGCTGATATCAGCGCTGGAGCGTTATACGAGGAGCTGATATCAGTGCTGGAGCGTTATACGAGGAGCTGATATCAGTGCTGGAGCGTTATACGAGGGGCTGATATCAGTGCTGGAGCGTTATACGAGGAGCTGATATCAGTAGTGAGCGATATAAGAGGGGCTGATATCAGTGCTGGAGCGTTATACGAGGGGCTGATATCAGTGCTGGAGCGTTATACGAGGGGCTGATATCAGTGCTGGAGCGTTATACAAGGAGCTGATATCAGTGCTGGAGCGTTATACGAGGGGCTGATATCAGTGCTGGAGCGTTATACGAGGGGCTGATATCAGTGCTGGAGCGTTATACGAGGGGCTGATATCAGTGCTGGAGCATTATACGAGGGGCTGATATCAGTGCTGGAGCGTTATACGAGGGGCTGATATCAGTGCTGGAGCGTTATACGAGGGGCTGATATCAGTGCTGGAGCGTTATACGAGGGGCTGATATCAGTGCTGGAGCGTTATACGAGGAGCTGATATCAGTGCTGGATCGTTATATGAGGGGCTGATATCAGTGCTGGAGCGTTATACGAGGGGCTATCAGTGCTGGAGCGTTATACGAGGGGCTGATATCAGTAGTGAGCGATATAAGAGGGGCTGATATCAGTAGTGAGCGATATAAGAGGGGCTGATATCAGTGCTGGAGCGTTATACGAGGGGCTGATATCAGTGCTGGAGCATTATACGAGGGGCTGATATCAGTGCTGGAGCGTTATACGAGGGGCTGATATCAGTGCTGGAGCGTTATACGAGGGGCTGATATCAGTGCTGGAGCGTTATACGAGGGGCTGATATCAGTGCTGGAGCGTTATACGAGGAGCTGATATCAGTGCTGGATCGTTATATGAGGGGCTGATATCAGTGCTGGAGCGTTATACGAGGGGCTGATATCAGTGCTGGAGCGTTATACGAGGAGCTGATATCAGTGCTGGATCGTTATATGAGGGGCTGATATCAGTGCTGGAGCGTTATACGAGGGGCTGATATCAGTGCTGGAGCGTTATACGAGGGGCTGATATCAGTAGTGAGTGATATAAGAGGGGCTGATATCAGTGCTGGAGCGTTATACGAGGGGCTGATATCAGTCACATATGTAATGTCTGGAGGTTATATCAGTGTCTCATCATACTGAAATGGCTGATAACGGAGTAATAGATTGTACTCACCTGTCCTACAGTCTCCTCCCCCAGTAATGGCTGATAACAGGGAGTAATAGATTGTAGTCACCTGCACATCACAGTACCCTTGTTTGGCCTTTATCCTGAGGCTCCAGATATTATTCCTATCTCTCATTATAGTAATTATATCTCTGCCTCTAAGAGAAAAAGTAAGAGGAAAGACAGTGCACCCTAGCACAGAGGTGATCTGTCATCTCCAGACCCCTCTGTCCTCCTCCAGACCCCTCTGTCCTCCTCCTCCAGACCCCTCTGTCCTCCTTCCTCCAGACCCCTCTGTCCTCCTTCCTCCAGACCCCTCTGTCCTCCTTCCTCCAGACCCCTCTGTCACAAACCACCGGGGGGGTCACTCAGAAATCCCCCGCGCTGGCTACCAGTACGTCACAATCGGGGGGTAACAAGTGGGGGTCACCCCTCCTTTATACCTCCCGACCGACAGACAGAGCACGTGACGCGCTCTCTAGCGCCCCTCTTATAGTCAGGCCAATTATGGAATTGCCCGACAATAAGCAAGGAGGCCGCTATACTACTTATGCCGATTATTGAAGGGTCCCCGGTGAGAGTAAGGTATATATTCCCCCGACCTCCGCGGGCGGAATATATAAAATCTCCCCGAATCTCACTGGCCTCCCCACAATAATCCTTGGCACAATTCGCTGCCACCAACCGATTTACGGTAACTATTAGCCGAACACACAGACGTGGGATTCAAGATCGAGATAACAGAACAGCCCAAGATTAATTATATAATTTAATCAGCCTAAAGCACACTAGAAACTACAATATATACAATAGGGAATCTACAGAATATACATATGTCAGAGCACAGTTACAGATAAAGCATGGTTTACAAACAGGTATGCAAATTCAATCAGTTACCTTGTGCGTCTGGCCACAGGGGGGCGCTGTAGACCAGGTTTCCAGGAACTCCCACAGATGTTTCTCACACGTGACCCCCAGCGAAAGAACACTGGAAAATGGCCGAAGTAGGGTTATCAACCTGGGCAGATCCAGGTCCCCTCCTACCTTAGTGACCTCACAGGGAAGCACTGCCACTCCCCCTGCATGGATCAGAATTATCCAGCAAAGGGGATATTGGCCATAACTTTGCCTGGGAGCGTCGTAGGCGGACGCCAATGCTCTCATTGTGACAGTTATGAATTTAGCTACAGAACGAGGGGACTCATGACCTGTCTGCCAGTTCCCCATTGGCTGATATCACGCCTGGGGCATTTCCCAATGTCCTGCTCCCATAAAAAGGGTGTGCCGGCATCGTCCGCATGCGGAGACACCATTTTTATGGTTGCCATATTTATCGGAAATATGGCTTGCGAGATATGAACCATTTTTACTGGAGTCGTTCTGTCTAGCTAGTTCCATAGCCTTGCTAATGAGATACAACTCTTGTTACAGGGTGACGGCAGGGAGTCATCCTGTGTCCATTGTTCCCACACCACCTCATTTCCATATCACAGGACATGGCCATGGAGGTGTAAGTGGAACACTGAGAACAAGAAGGGAGGGGGCACTGCCAGGGAGTGATGAGGGATTATGACTGGAGTCATAATTCATCTTCATATCCCGGGATTTGCCTCACACCTCCCCCCTTTTGAGGGCGCTAGGGGGCAGCACACTCCGGTGTTCCCCCGTGCGCCCGTCCGCGACCTCTCCTTGTCGGGACAGCCCGTCTGCGTTACCGTGGTCACGGCCCCTTTTGTGGCGAATGGTGAAGTTGTATTGCTGGAGCGCAAGGCTCCATCGCAACAATCGCCCATTCGTCCCAGAGACGGTGTGCAACCAGCTGAGGGGATTGTGGTCCGTCTCCACGATGAAGTGGCGCCCGTATAGATAGGGTTGCAGACGCTGCAGGGCCCACACTATGGCCAGGCACTCCTTCTCCATCGTGGAATAGGCAACTTCCCTTGGTAACAGCTTCCTGCTCAGGTACAAGACTGGGTGCTCTTGGCTCGCAGAGTCCACCTGGCTGAGCACCGCACCGAGGCCGAAGTCACTGGCGTCGGTCTGTACTACAAACGGCCGCGTGAAGTCGGCTGCCTGTAGCACGGGCGGGCTGGACAGGGCGTCCTTTAGGGCCTGGAAGGCTGTCTCGCAGTCCATTGTCCAATCGACTGCAGAGGGCAGCCTCTTCTTGGTGAGGTCCGTCAAGGGCTTTGCCAGGCTACTATAGCGTGGAACAAACCTCCTATAGTACCCGGCGGTCCCCAAGAAGGACATCACCTGCTTCTTGGTCCTGGGGGTGGGCCAGGATGCGATGGCTTCCACTTTCTCAGGCTCGGGCTTCAGTGTTCTCCCACCTACCCGGTGACCGAGGTACTGGACCTCGCTCATGGCCAGCTGACACTTTCCCGGCTTGATGGTCAAACCTGCCCGGTGGATCCGCCTGAGCACCTGTGCTAGATGCTCTAGGTGGTCCTCCCAGGTGGGACTGAAGACGGCAATGTCCTCCAGGTACGCGGCCGCGTACCCTTCAAGTCCCTTGAGCAGGGTGTTGACCATCCGCTGGAAAGTGGCAGGGGCATTCCTCATCCCGAATGGCATCACCGTGGACTCGTACAGTCCAAATGGGGTAATAAAGGCAGAGCGTTCCCTGGCCTTGCGAGTCAGGGGGATCTGCCAATATCCCCGGCTCAGATCCATGATGGTCAGGTACTGAGCCCCGGCCAACTGATCGAGCAGGTCATCGATGCGTGGCATTGGGTACGCATCGGCGACCGTGACCGCATTGAGCCCCCTGTAGTCCACGCAGAACCGAGTGGTTCGGTCCTTCTTAGGGACGAGGACTACAGGCGAGGCCCAAGCGCTGTTGGATGCCTGGATCACCCCCAGCTTCAGCATCTCGTCAATCTCCTGGCGCATGTGTTGCTGCACCTCCAGGGAGACCCGATATGCTGAACGCCGGATCGGGGGATGATCCCCAGTGTCCACGTGATGGACAGCCAAGTCAGTCCTTCCGGGCTGGTTGGTAAACAACCCCCGGAAGGGGAGGAGGGTGGCCCACAGCTGGGACCGTTGGTCTTCCAAGAGCTGGTGGCCAACCTCCACATCCTCAATGGATCCGCCTGCCCTAACCTGGGCTAGCATATCCAAGAGGGTTTCCGCTTCTCCCTCCTCGGGCAGGTTGCACACGGGGAGCGCACATGCCTCCCGCTCATGATGTGCCTTCATCATGTTCACATGGAAGGGCTTCCGCCTTCCACGGGCAGGGTCCAGGGTGACCAGGTACGTTACAGGGTTGAGCTGCTGGTACACGAGGTATGGGCCTTCCCAGGCTGCCTGAAGCTTGTCCTGTGGTACGGGGACCAGTACCCACACCTTTTGACCCACTTGGTAGGTCCTCTCACAAGCGTTCTGGTCGTACCAACGCTTCTGATCGGCCTGGGCTTGAGCCATATTGTCGTGTACCAGTTGCGTCAAGGCCTGCATTTTGTCCCGGAAGCGCATGACATACTCGATAACCGACACTCCAGGGGTGGCCAAATCCCCTTCCCAAGCCTCTTTCACCAGAGCCAGGGGGCCCCGCACACGTCGCCCGTACAGGAGCTCAAACGGTGAGAATCCTGTTGAGGCCTGTGGAACCTCCCGGTAAGCAAATAACAGGTGTGGGAGATACCGCTCCCAGTCACGCCCATGGGAGTCGACCAACATCTTAAGCATCTGCTTTAAGGTGCCATTGAACCGCTCGCACAGGCCATTAGTCTGTGGATGGTACGGGCTGGCCACCAGATGTCGCACCTGGACTTGCTTACAGAGGGCCTCCATCAGCTGGGACATGAATTGGGTCCCCCGGTCAGTGAGCATTTCCTGGGGAAAACCCACTCGGGAGAAAATCTCCAGCAATGCGGTGGCCACCTTGTCAGCCCGAATGGACGACAAGGCCACTGCTTCTGGGTACCGGGTGGCATAGTCCACTACCGTCAGTAGGAAGCGTTTCCCGGAGCTGCTGGGGATGGCCAGCGGGCCGACCAGATCCACAGCCACCCTCCTGAAAGGCTCATCGATGATTGGCAGAGATACTAGTGGGGCTTTGGGGCGTGGCCCCGCCTTCCCCACTCTCTGACAGGTTTCACACGAACGGCAGTAGGCAGCCACATCGGCCCCCATTTTTGGCCAGTAGAAATGCTGGTTTAACCTGGCCTTGGTCTTAGCGATCCCTAGGTGTCCGGCCATCGGAATCTCATGTGCGATCCGCAACAACTCCGTCCGGAACGGATAGGGTACCACCAACTGTCGGTCCCTGGGCCACGCCTCCGGTGAACCCTGCTGGACCGTGGCCCGGTACAGCCGTCCTTGGTCCCAGACCACTCGCTCCGGGTCCGAGTCCGAGGGAGGCTGTGCCGCCTGCTCCTTAAGAGCTTTCAGGCTGTCGTCAGCTTCTAACGCTGCCTGAAACCCCTGACTAGATGTGGCCAGAATCGACGAGACTGTCACATCTTCAGTCAGTACCCCGGGACCTGTGTCCTGGCCTCCACCTGACTCGGCTGCCACTTGGTCAGAAGGGGAAGAGCTATCGGACCTCCGGGAGGCCCCTTGGCTTCCAGCACTCTCACTGCGGGTGACAGCGGCCACAGCCGCTGCGACCGTGGGTCGTGCCTGCTCCTCCTCCGTTCCTGACCAAGTCGCCGGTTCAGGCAGACCTACCTGGCTTCCTGACACCCCGGTTGTGGGGGAACCATGCACCGAGATCTTACCTGGGAGCACTTCCGCTCCTGGACCGGCCCCAATCTCACCTGCCTGTTCCCCTCCTGCAGCAACAGAACCCCGCTGTGAAATCTCTGGGGACCCCACATTTGCTGTGGTAGCCCCCACCCCACACACTGGTCCTCCCCCTGCAGCACCCTGCTCTCTGCTTATCCCTGCAGAGGGCAACAGATCCCAGCTCACAGGCTGGTTACTTGTAGAGGCATTGTCACACCTTTCTCTGACCCCCTCCCCTGTCACAGCTGCAGCTGAGTGTGTGTCTATGGTGTCTATGCAAGCAGAAATATCAGAGTTCACTCCCTCCTCCCTTACATCATTCATAGATAACACATTAACATTGTTAGGAGTCATGTCAGTACGGGCTGAAGGTTCAGCCCTTGGGGGGGGCCCAAACTGGGAGGTTATCTGCCCCAAATCTGTCCCAAGTAGCACGTTTGCAGGGATCCGATCAGTTACCCCCACCTCCCTCACCCCCCGCCCTGCGCCCCAGTCCACATAAATGTCAGCAACAGGCAGCGCCGGGTCAGTGCCTCCAATCCCGGAGACAGCGAGGGTTTTTCCAGGGATCAAGTCTTGGGGGGACACCATCTCAGGCCGCACCAGAGTCACCTCCGAGGCGCTGTCTCGCAGTCCTATGGTCACAGACCGGCCGACGGTGACAGGTTGGAAGCTGTCCAGGGACCTACCACCACCCCCACCCACACAATACACCTTGGGCGGCCCTTGGGACGGGGACGGAGCCGGGGCCTCGGGACGCTGAGGGCACATGGCCTTGAAGTGTCCAGGTAGGTTGCACTGGTGGCACCGTCTTGGTTCCGCCACGGGCCTGGAGAGGGGAGTTGAGGGGGACACCCCCTGCAGTCTAGGGGCAGGTGGGGCAGTCGCAGAATTCATCTTACCCCCTCTCCAGGTGCTGCTGGTGGCCGCTCTCCTGGCCTCAGGGGCCCGGTTGTTGGTGTAGTCATCGGCAAGGGCAGCTGTAGCCGTGGACCCCTTTGGCTTCTGGTCTCGGATGAACTGGCGGAGATCCTCAGGGCAGTTCCACAAGAGTTGCTCCGTGATGAACAAGTCCAGGATCTCCGGTCCGGTGGAAAGCTGCAGGCCTTGGGTCCAGTGGTCGGCAGCTCGGGCAAGTGCCCGCCGGTGGTCAGCCCAGGAGTCCTTTGGTCCCTTCTGTAGGCTCCGGAACTTCTTGCGGTAGGACTCTGGAGTGAGGTTGTACTGTTGGATCAGGGCCCGCTTGATGGTGTCGTAGCCCTGATCTGCCTCAGCAGGCAAGTCCCCAAGGATATCCAGGGCCTTACCCCTTAAACGGGGGGTCAGGTATTTGGCCCACTGGTCCTTGTCCAGATGGTGCTGCAAGCAAGTCCGTTCAAAAGCAGTCAAGAAAGAGTCCAAGTCTCCATCCTTCTCCAGCACTGGGAAGTCCTCAACACGGACCTTTGGAAGTTTGGTGTCTTGAAGGTCACGTGTGGCTGATGAGGGCCGGAGCTGAGCTAGCTGCAGCTGGTAGTCACGCTCTGCCTGGCGCTCTTCACGCGCTGCCTGCCGCTCCGCAGCCTCAGCCTCACGCGCTGCTTGCCGCTCTGCCCTGCGCTCTGCCAGGAGTCCCTTGTAGCCCTCCTGGTCTCCAGCCTGGAGAAGGGCCATAGCCATTTGAAGAAGGCTATCCGAGCCTCCCAGGCTCGGTGGAATGGCACGTGGTGATCTGCGGCCCGCTGCGGAGCCTGGTGATTCACTGTCCCTTGCAGAGCGGAGGGCTGGCATCTGGCTCGTTGAGGACCCTTGGGTGAGCTGCTCCTCATCTTGTCCATAATTGCCAGCTTGTGCGCTGTCCTCTGCAGAACGGTTTTCTGGCGTCGAGCTCCTGGAGGACTCGTGGGCAACCTCCTCATTACTGCCCACAGCACCGTCCTCCCTCTCTTCGGCTCCTGCTTTAGCATTGGCCAGTTGCATAGCTCTGCTCCTGGTGCCATCAGCCATTCTTGCAGACTTTTGGTCACTGACACAGAACTGACACCTGATGCCTCCACACACCTTACAGTATCTGCACTCTGACACTCTAGTGTTGAGCTAGTCTGAAGACCCCAGCAGCCACAGCTGCTGCAGGCAGTCTTTAGTGTCTGGGAGTATGGGTCTCACACTCACACACACTATTATCTCGATCCCACCGCTATGCCACCAATATGTCACAAACCACCGGGGGGGTCACTCAGAAATCCCCCGCGCTGGCTACCAGTACGTCACAATCGGGGGGTAACAAGTGGGGGTCACCCCTCCTTTATACCTCCCGACCGACAGACAGAGCACGTGACGCGCTCTCTAGCGCCCCTCTTATAGTCAGGCCAATTATGGAATTGCCCGACAATAAGCAAGGAGGCCGCTATACTACTTATGCCGATTATTGAAGGGTCCCCGGTGAGAGTAAGGTATATATTCCCCCGACCTCCGCGGGCGGAATATATAAAATCTCCCCGAATCTCACTGGCCTCCCCACAATAATCCTTGGCACAATTCGCTGCCACCAACCGATTTACGGTAACTATTAGCCGAACACACAGACGTGGGATTCAAGATCGAGATAACAGAACAGCCCAAGATTAATTATATAATTTAATCAGCCTAAAGCACACTAGAAACTACAATATATACAATAGGGAATCTACAGAATATACATATGTCAGAGCACAGTTACAGATAAAGCATGGTTTACAAACAGGTATGCAAATTCAATCAGTTACCTTGTGCGTCTGGCCACAGGGGGGCGCTGTAGACCAGGTTTCCAGGAACTCCCACAGATGTTTCCTACACGTGACCCCCAGCGAAAGAACACTGGAAAATGGCCGAAGTAGGGTTATCAACCTGGGCAGATCCAGGTCCCCTCCTACCTTAGTGACCTCACAGGGAAGCACTGCCACTCCCCCTGCATGGATCAGAATTATCCAGCAAAGGGGATATTGGCCATAACTTTGCCTGGGAGCGTCGTAGGCGGACGCCAATGCTCTCATTGTGACAGTTATGAATTTAGCTACAGAACGAGGGGACTCATGACCTGTCTGCCAGTTCCCCATTGGCTGATATCACGCCTGGGGCATTTCCCAATGTCCTGCTCCCATAAAAAGGGTGTGCCGGCATCGTCCGCATGCGGAGACACCATTTTTATGGTTGCCATATTTATCGGAAATATGGCTTGCGAGATATGAACCATTTTTTACTGGAGTCGTTCTGTCTAGCTAGTTCCATAGCCTTGCTAATGAGATACAACTCTTGTTACAGGGTGACGGCAGGGAGTCATCCTGTGTCCATTGTTCCCACACCACCTCATTTCCATATCACAGGACATGGCCATGGAGGTGTAAGTGGAACACTGAGAACAAGAAGGGAGGGGGCACTGCCAGGGAGTGATGAGGGATTATGACTGGAGTCATAATTCATCTTCATATCCCGGGATTTGCCTCACACCCTCTGTCCTCCTTCCTCCAGACCCCTCTGTCCTCCTTCCTCCAGACCCCTCTGCCCTCCTTCCTCCAGACCCCTCTGCCCTCCTTCCTCCAGACCCCTCTGCCCTCCTTCCTCCAGACCCCTCTGCCCTCCTTCCTCCAGACCCCTCTGTCCTCCTTCCTCCAGACCCCTCTGTCCTCCTCCTCCAGGCCCCTCTGTCCTCTCCTTCATCCAGACCCCAGATCTCCATCTCACCCAATATCTGCCATGAGTCAGAAGACCCCCATAGACATTAGGTGGTTGACCACTGCCCCTCATTAACCAGGTTGTAGATGTTGCTCACACACCGGTTATTGTGACTGGCGTTTGGCCATTCTTTGGGGGCGGTTCTGTGACTACTCAGCGTCTGTCTCGGCTCCGCCCCTGATTTTTATATCCGGATCAGTAGCTCTGCACCATGTGAAGGTCAGATGAAGCCCCCGCCAGTCACATGACCCATCCCCCTCCTCCAGTATAGCGCCCATTAGATACATGCCCCAAGATCTATTCAGAACACCATTCTCGGCCTATTCCAATAATCCGGCACCTCAGTCTACTAATCCGTATTCCAGACACGTCCCGGGCAGAAAACTAAAGACGCCATCGTCACCAATCACAGCCCTCAGCGTTTCCGAGCTTCTCAGAAAACCGCCATCATGTGACCGCGGTGTGAATATACGTCCATGTATCTTCTGTCAGGGCCGGGGGGATCTAAGGATTGGGGGGATCAGGACGAGGGATGAGCCACAGAGAAGCTCCGTCCTGCCGGGTGCAGACGTCTGCGAGGATGGATGGGGGAGGGGATTTGCGCAGAGACATCAGCGGCCGCATGTAGATTTGTTGATGTGGAGGAAAGGTAACGATATCGATGAAGAGACAGCAGACGTGACAGCTCAGCGGCGGGCGCTGACAGCCCCCCGACTAATGAAACATGTCACATGGAGACATATGGCGGCCACCGCCTGAGTCACACGCGCCGTACGCCATCCTTTTAGGGAAAGAGACCCCCGCTCTCCTGTCTGACAGCTCCAGCGTCTCCACCAGAGCCCTGCAGGGACAGCTCCTCCAAAACATGAAGGCTCCCGCCGAGACGCCGCCATTCTCGCTACTTCCCTGGAATACCGTCACCGTATAGCGGGGTCAGAGGGCGCGGCGGTGACAACCTGATATTTTCACAGTTGTCAGAGAATA
The DNA here is from genome assembly GCF_048569485.1 of Anomaloglossus baeobatrachus. NCBI lineage: Eukaryota > Metazoa > Chordata > Amphibia > Anura > Aromobatidae > Anomaloglossus > Anomaloglossus baeobatrachus. The sequence goes on along the minus strand of NW_027442666.1, from coordinate 26,136 downwards.
CATTGGAAGAATGCAAGTTACGTGCGGCAGTCAACATCAAACATGCTGTCCATCCCGCTGCGGACCCTCGCGGTCTTCAAACTTATCCAGCATTGGGGGGGTCACATGAGTGCGCGTGGGATAACACGGCGATAGCGTCCGCCATATTGTCTGGGAGAGCCGCCTATAAACTTGTAAGGTTCCCCCTGGAGGATATCCGCAATGTATTGGAAACAATGTAGCAAGCAAGGCAGCTTCCTGATTGGCTCAGAATGACCAGGTTACTCCTCCCACTCATTGGTTAGGTAGGGGCGTACACCAAACAGGGACGGCCCCCTAGGATCCTGGAGTCATCATTTAAATATCACCTAACCCCCAATGCAATCTTCAAATGCTTCTCCTGCAAATGCTCCAGGGCCCCTTCTACCCCAGTTTCTAGATGCATCGTCTCAGGGCCTAATCCTACAGGTCCTGCCCCATCGGGCGGCACGGTGGCTCAGTGGTTAGCACTGCAGTCTTGTGGTGGCTCAGTGGTTAGCACTGCAGTCTTGTGGTGGCTCAGTGGTTATCACTGCAGTCTTGTGGTGGCTCAGTGATTAGCACTGCAGTCTTGTGGTGGCTCAGTGGTTAGCACTGCAGTCTTGTGGTGGCTCAGTGGTTAGCACTTCAGTCTAGTGGTGGCTCAGTGGTTAGCACTGCAGTCTAGTGGTGGCTCAGTGGTTAGCACTGCAGTCTTGGTGGCTTAGTGGTTAGCACTGCAGTCTTGTGGTGGCTCAGTGGTTAGCACTGCAGTCTTGTGGTGGCTCAGTGGTTAGCACTGCAGTCTTGTGGTGGCTCAGTGATTAGCACTTCAGTCTTGTGGTGGCTCAGTGGTTAGCACTGCAGTCTAGTGGTGGCTCAGTGGTTAGCACTGCAGTCTTGGTGGCTCAGTGGTTAGCACTGCAGTCTTGTGGTGGCTCAGTGGTTAGCACTGCAGTCTTGTGGTGGCTCAGTGGTTAGCACTGCAGTCTTGTGGTGGCTCAGTGGTTAGCACTGCAGTCTTGTGGTGGCTCAGTGGTTAGCACTGCAGTCTTGGTGGCTCAGTGGTTAGCACTGCAGTCTTGTGGTGGCTCAGTGGTTAGCACTGCAGTCTTGTGGTGGCTCAGTGGTTAGCACTGTAGTCTTGTGGTGGCTCAGTGGTTAGCACTGCAGTCTTGTCGTGGCTCAGTGGTTAACACTGCAGTCTTGTCATGGCTCAGTGGTTAGCACTGCAGTCTTGCAGAGCTGGGGTCCTGGGTTCAAATCCCACCAAGGACACCATCTGCAAGGAGTTTGTATGTTCTCCCCGTGTTTGCGTGGGTTTCCTCCGGGTTCTCCGGTTTCCTCCCACACTCCAAACACATACAGATAGGGACTCTAGATTGTGAGCCCCAATGGGGACAATGTTCCTGATGTATGTAAAGCGCTACGGAATATGTTAGCGCTATATAAAAATAAAGATTTGATTTTTTTTTTTTTATTCAGCATCTTTACACCCCCTACTGGTTCAGTGTCTGCCATGATGCATTATTGGAGTTTAGCAGAATTGTGAATGCAGCTCTGGATGTGACAAGAGCTCTTGCCTGATCAGTTGTACCCTTTCTCTTGCAGAGGACCAGCTGCGGTTACATCCTGTGCACAGTGCTGCTGTCGGTCGCCGTCCTGCTGGCGGTTACCGTCACCGGTGCCGTCCTGTTCATGAATCATTACCACGCCCCATCCACCGAACCCCCACCAGTGATCACCACCAACATGGAGGATCCCAACGCGCTGGTCACCATTGAGAGGGCGGATAGCTCCCACATCAATATATTCATCGACCCCAATTGCCCCGACCCGCTGCCGCGCCTGGACGGCTTTCAGTCCTCCCTGATGTCCGCACTGGCCGACCATGACTCAGAGATAAAAGCGACAGTGGGCAAGGAGCGGGCGCTGCTCTCCGGACTGGCCGACCAAGTGTCACAGATGGTATCACAAGTGTCCCGGCAGCGAGCGGACTGGGAGAGCCTGCGGAAAGGGCAGAGCGGACTGGTGTCCGAGCTCGGGGCGCTGCAGAGCGAGCAGGGGAGACTCATACAGGTAACACCCCAATAATCTCCCAGTCATACCAGCCAGTATGGCCGCCCCCAATACAAGTCAGGTGCTGTCCCTTTAAGTGACTATGATGCCCAAGTCACACGGGATGAGAAGCGGCAGCATACACGCGGAGATGCTTGGCGGCGCTTGATGTAGAACACATGGCTATGCTGGCGCACTGCACACATGCAGAGCCGTGCCAACAAGAGTCTGGCAAGAGCACAGGGTACAGTCTTCAGTAAAATGCCAAGTGATCGCTGCTGGCTGTGAGGGCAGGGTCTCAGAAGAGCAGAAGGAATGGCAGCGACACGTGCATAGGGGCATGGATAGGCATACAGTCAGGGGAAAAAGAGCACTAGTCACGAGGGCGGAGCATGGCAAAGTGTGGGGGAGGAGCTTTACAGTGACACTAGTCATGAGGGTGGAGCATGGCAGTGTGTGGGGGAGGAGCTTTACAGCAATACAAGTCACGAGGGTGGAGCATGGCAGTGTGTGAGGAAGGAGCTTTACAGCGACACTAGTCATGAGGGTGGAGCATGGCAGTGTGTGAGGGAGCAGCTTTACAGTGACACTAGTCATGAGGGTGGAGCATGGCAGTGTGTGAGGGAGGAGCTTTACAATGACACTAGTCACGAGGGTGGAGCATGGCAGTGTGTGAGGGAGGAGCTTTACAGCGACACTAGTCATGAGGGTGGAGCATGGCAGTGTGTGGGGGAGGAGCTTTACAGCAATACAAGTCACGAGGGCGGAGCATGGCAGTGTGTGGGTGGAGCTTTTCAATTAAATCAGTCACAAGGGTGAAACTTAATGGTGTGTGGGGAGGAGCTTTCTTCTGACTAGTCATGTGGGTGGAGCATGTCGCTGTGTGAAGGCAGAGCCGGTTATTTTACGGATCATGTCTGTGTGTTGCATGTAACCAGGGGGCAGTGAGGACACGATGTCATACTCCTTCCGCCCTCTTCTGTCCCCTCCAGCTTCTGTCTGAGGGTCACAGTCACGTGGCGCAGCTCGTCAGCTCCGTTAGTGAAGTCCTGGACTCGGTCCATGGAAGATCCCGCGGGAAAGGAGATCTCCTACGGTCGCCAGTGAAGAGCGCCAGGTCACGAGGCTGCACCAACGGTAAGACTCCATCATTGCTCGCTCTGCTTTCACTCTGGCAGGGAAGGTGTGCTGTGTTCATCCTGAGCCTCTTGGTGCATGAATAGAACTGCAAAATGCAGGGAAGACTGACACAGAGCGCAGTAATGGAGAAGTGCGGGGGATGTGCAGCGGGATGTGGTGGGTGTCTATTGCACACTGCTCGCTCCCTCCCCGGCCTGCACATTACTGTACCCTGTATATACAGGCGCTCGCTCCTTCCCCGGCCTGCGTATTACTGTACCCTGTATATACGGGCGCTCGCTCCTTCCCCGGCCTCCGTATTACTGTACCCTGTATATACGGGCGCTCGCTCCTTCCCCAGCCTGCGTATTACTGTACCCTGTATATACGGGCGCTCGCTCCTTCCCCAGCCTGCGTATTACTGTACCCTGTATATACGGGCGCTCGCTCCTTCCCCGGCCTGCGTATTACTGTACCCTGTATATACGGGCGCTCGCTCTCTCCCCGGCCTGCGTATTACTGTGCCCTGTATATACGGGCGCTCGCTCTCTCCCCGGCCTGCGTATTACTGTACCCTGTATATACGGGCGCTCGCTCTCTCCCCGGCCTGCGTATTACTGTACCCTGTATATACGAGCGCTCGCTCCTTCCCCGGCCTACGTATTACTGTACCCTGTATATACGGGCGCTCGCTCCTTCCCCGGCCTGCGTATTACTGTACCCTGTATATACGGGCGCTCGCTCCTTCCCCAGCCTGCGTATTACTGTACCCTGTATATACGGGCGCTCGCTCCTTCCCCAGCCTGCGTATTACTGTACCCTGTATATACGGGCACTCGCTCCCTCCCCGGCCTGCGTATTACTGTACCCTGTATATACGGGCGCTCACTCCTTCCCCAGCCTGCGTATTACTGTACCCTGTATATACGGGCGCTCGCTCCTTCCCCGGCCTGCGTATTACTGTACCCTCTATATACGGGCGCTCGCTCCTTCCCCAGCCTGCGTATTACTGTACCCTGTATATACGGGCGCTCGCTCCCTTCCCGGCCTGCGTATTACTGTACCCTGTATATACGGGCGCTCGCTCCTTCCCCGGCCTACGTATTACTGTACCCTGTATATACGGGCGCTCGCTCCTTCCCCGGCCTGCGTATTATTGTACCCTGTATATACGGGCGCTCGCTCCTTCCCCGGCCTGCGTATTACTGTACCCTGTATATACGGGCGCTCGCTCCTTCCCCGGCCTGCGTATTACTGTACCCTGTATATACGGGCGCTCGCTCCTTCCCCGGCCTGCGTATTACTGTACCCTGTATATACGGGCGCTCGCTCCCTTCCCGGCCTGCGTATTACTGTACCCTGTATATACGGGCGCTCGCTCTCTCCCCGGCCTGCGTATTACCGTACCCTGTATATACGGGCGCTCGCTCCTTCCCCGGCCTGCGTATTATTGTACCCTGTATATACGGGCGCTCACTCCTTCCCCAGCCTGCGTATTACTGTACCCTGTATATACGGGCGCTCGCTCCTTCCCCGGCCTGCGTATTACTGTACCCTGTATATACGGGCGCTCGCTCCCTTCCCGGCCTGCGTATTACTGTACCCTGTATATACGGGCGCTCGCTCTCTCCCCGGCCTGCGTATTACCGTACCCTGTATATACGGGCGGTCGCTCCTTCCCCGGCCTGCGTATTATTGTACCCTGTATATACGGGCGTTCGCTCCTTCCCCGGCCTGCGTATTACTGTACCCTGTATATACGTGCGCTAGCTCTCTCCCCGGCCTGCATATTACTGTAAACTGTATATACGGGCGCTCGCTCCTTCCCCGGCCTGCGTATTACTGTACCCTGTATATACAGGCGCTCGCTCCCTCCCCGGCCTGCGTATTACTGTACCCTGTATATACGGGCGCTCGCTCCTTCCCCAGCCTGCGTATTACTGTACCCTGTATATACGGGCGCTCGCTCTCTTCCCCGGCCTGCGTATTACTGTACCCTGTATATACGGGCGCTCGCTCCTTCCCCGGCCTGCGTATTACTGTACCCTGTATATATGGGCGCTCGCTCTCTGCCCGGCCTGCATATTACTGTGCCCTGTATATATGGGCGCTCGCTCCTTCCCTGGCCTGCGCATTACTGTATCCTGTATATACGGGCGCTCGCTCTCTCCCCAGCCTGCGTATTACCGTACCCTGTATATACGGGCGCTCGCTCCCTCCCCGGCCTGCGTATTACTGTATCCTGTATATACGGGCGCTCGCTCTCTCCCCAGCCTGCGTATTACCGTACCCTGTATATACGGGCGCTCGCTCCCTCCCCGGCCTGCGTATTACTGTATCCTGTATATACGGGCGCTCGCTCTCTCCCCGGCCTGCATATTACTGTACCCTGTATATACGGGTGCTTGCTCCTTCCCCAGCCTGCGTATTATTGTACCCTGTATATACGGGTGCTCGCTCCTTCCCCGGCCTGTGTATTACTGTACCCTGTATATACAGGCGCTCGCTCCTTCCCCGGCCTGCGTATTACTGTACCCTGTATATACAGGCGCTCGCTCCTTCCCCGGCCTGCGTATTACTGTACCCTGTATATACGGGCGCTCGCTCCCTCCCCGGCCTGCGTATTACTGTACCCTGTATATACGGGCGCTCGCTCCTTCCCCGGCCTGCGTATTATTGTACCCTGTATATACGGGCGCTCGCTCCTTCCCCGGCCTGCGTATTACTGTACCCTGTATATACGGGCGCTCGCTCTCTCCCCGGCCTGCATATTACTGTACCCTGCATATACGGGCGCTCGCTCCCTCCCCGGCCTGCGTATTACTGTACCCTGTATATACGGGCGCTCGCTCCCTCCCCGGCCTGCGTATTACTGTACCCTGTATATACGGGCGCTCGCTCCCTCCCCGGCCTGCGTATTACTGTACCCTGTATATCTGGGCGCTCGCTCCCTCCCCGGCCTGCGTATTACTGTACCCTGTATATCTGGACGCTCGCTCCCTCCCCGGCCTGCGTATTACTGTACCCTGTATATACGGGCGCTCGCTCTCTCCCCGGCCTGCGTATTACTGTACCCTGTATATACAGGCGCTCGCTCCCTCCCCGGCCTGCGTATTACTGTAACCTGTATATACGGGTGCTCGCTCCTTCCCCGGCCTGCGTATTACTGTACCCTGCATATACGGGCGCTCGCTCCCTCCCCAGCCTGCGTATTACTGTACCCTGTATATACGGGCACTCGCTCCCTCCCCGGCCTGCGTATTACTGTACCCTGTATATACGGGCGCTCGCTCCCTCCCCGGCCTGCGTATTACTGTACCCTGTATATCTGGGCGCTCGCTCCCTCCCCGGCCTGCATATTACTGTACCCTGTATATACGGGCGCTCGCTCCTTCCCCGGCCTGCGTATTACTGTACTCTGTATATACGGGCGCTCGCTCCATCCCCGGCCTGCGTATTACCGTACCCTGTATATACGGGCGCTCGCTCTCTCCCCGCCCTGCGTATTACTGTACCCTGTATATACGGGCGCTCGCTCCCTCCCCGACCTGCGTATTACTGTACCCTGTATATACGGGCGCTCGCTCCCTCCCCGACCTGCGTATTACTGTACCCTGTATATACGGGCGCTCGCGCTCTCCCCAGCCTGCGTATTACTGTACCCTGTATATACGAGCGCTCGCTCCTTCCCCGGCCTGCGTATTACTGTACCCTGTATATACGGGCGCTCGCTCCTTCCCCGGCCTGCGTATTACTGTACCCTGTATATACGGGCGCTCGCTCCTTCCCCGGCCTGCGTATTACTGTACCCTGTATATACGGGCGCTCGCTCCTTCCCCGGCCTGCGTATTACTGTACCCTGTATATACGAGCGCTTGCTCCTTCCCCAGCCTGCGTATTACTGTACCCTGTATATACGGGCGCTCGCTCCTTCCCCAGCCTGCGTATTACTGTACCCTGTATATACGGGCGCTCGCTCCTTCCCCGGCCTGCGTATTACTCTACCCTGTATATACGGGCGCTCGCTCCCTCCCCGGCCTGCATATTACTGTACCCTGTATATATGGGCGTTCGCTCCCTCCCCGGCCTGCGTATTACTGTACCCTGTATATACGGGCGCTCGCTCCTTCCCCGGCCTGCGTATTACTGTACTCTGTATATACGGGCGCTCGCTCCCTCCCCGGCCTGCGTATTACCGTACCCTGTATATACGGGCGCTCGCTCTCTCCCCGCCCTGCGTATTACTGTACCCTGTATATACGGGCGCTCGCTCCCTCCCCGACCTGCGTATTACTGTACCCTGTATATACGGGCGCTCGCTCCCTCCCCGACCTGCGTATTACTGTACCCTGTATATACGGGCGCTCGCGCTCTCCCCGGCCTGCGTATTACTGTACCCTGTATATACGAGCGCTCGCTCCTTCCCCGGCCTGCGTATTACTGTACCCTGTATATACGGGCGCTCGCTCCTTCCCCGGCCTGCGTATTACTGTACCCTGTATATACGGGCGCTCGCTCCTTCCCCGGCCTGCGTATTACTGTACCCTGTATATACGGGCGCTCGCTCCTTCCCCGGCCTGCGTATTACTGTACCCTGTATATACGAGCGCTTGCTGCTTCCCCAGCCTGCGTATTACTGTACCCTGTATATACGGGCGCTCGCTCCTTCCCCGGCCTGCGTATTACTGTACCCTGTATATACGGGCGCTCGCTCCTTCCCCGGCCTGCGTATTACTGTACCCTGTATATACGGGCGCTCGCTCCTTCCCCGGCCTGCGTATTACTGTACCCTGTATATACGAGCGCTCGCTCCTTCCCCAGCCTGCGTATTACTGTACCCTGTATATACGAGCGCTCGCTCCCTCCCCGGCCTGCGTATTACTGTACCCTGTATATACGGGCGCTCGCTCTCTCCCCGGCCTGCGTATTACTCTACCCTGTATATACGGGCGCTGGCTCTTTCCCCGGCCTGCGTATTACTGTACCCTGTATATACAGGCGCTCGCTCCTTCCCCAGCCTGCGTATTACTGTACCCTGTATATACGGGCGCTGGCTCCCTCCCCGGCCTGCGTATTACTCTACCCTGTATATACGGGCGCTCGCTCCCTCCCCGGCCTGCGTATTACTGTACCCTGTATATATGGGCGCTCGCTCCTTCCCCGGCCTGCGTATTACTGTACCCTGTATATACAGGCGCTCGCTCCCTCCCCGGCCTGCGTATTACTGTACCCTGTATATAGGTGCGCTCGCTCCTTCCCCGGCCTGCGTATTACTGTACCCTGTATATACGGGCGCTCGCTCTCTCCCCGGCCTGCGTATTACTGTACCCTGTATATATGGGCGTTCGCTCCCTCCCCGGCCTGCGTATTACTGTACCCTGTATATATGGGCGCTTGCTCCTTCCCCGGCCTGCGTATTACTGTACCCTGTATATAGGTGCGCTCGCTCCTTCCCCGGCCTGCGTATTACTGTACCCTGTATATAGGTGCGCTCGCTCCTTCCCCGGCCTGCGTATTACTGTAACCCTGTATATACGGGCGCTCGCTCCCTCCCCGGCCTGCGTATTACTGTACCCTGTATATATGGGCGCTCGCTCTTTCCCCGGCCTGCGTATTACTGTACCCTGTATATACGGGCGCTCGCTCCTTCCCCGGCCTGCGTATTACTGTACCCTGTATATAGGTGCGCTCGCTCCTTCCCCGGCCTGCGTATTACTGTACCCTGTATATACGGGCGCTCGCTCTCTCCCCGGCCTGCGTATTACTGTACCCTGTATATATGGGCGTTCGCTCCCTCCCCGGCCTGCGTATTACTGTACCCTGTATATATGGGCGCTCGCTCCTTCCCCGGCCTGCGTATTACTGTACCCTGTATATAGGTGCGCTCGCCTCCTTCCCCGGCCTGCGTATTACTGTACCCTGTATATACGGGCGCTCGCTCCTTCCCCGGCCTGCGTATTACTGTACCCTGTATATAGGTGCGCTCGCTCCCTCCCCGGCCTGCGTATTACTGTACCCTGTATATAGGTGCGCTCGCTCCTTCCCCGGCCTGCGCTTTAGATGAGCGCTCGCTCCCTTCCCCCTTTGCTGATTCTCGTAGTGTGAAGCCAGAATACTGCGACTCCTGGTAGTTCTGCCATCTTGACAGCATCATAAATCTCGGCGCCCGCGTCCTCCGCCGCGCTCTAACATTTTCAAGGGAATTTTTTTTATGAGTTAATCTGCGCATTTGACCAGGAATGGAATTATCCGGCACCGCGACTCCGAGATGATGAAAACACTTTCCGCCTGGCACTGTATAACGCCGCCACTTTATCCACAGGGTCCAAGCCGCGAGACTGCTATGACATCTTTATGAGCGGGCAGCAGGAAGATGGCGTCTACTCCGTGTTCCCCATTCACTATCCCAACGGGTTCCAGGTCTACTGTGACATGACCACGGATGGAGGCGGCTGGACGGTGAGTGCTGAAGGAGAGGTACATACCATCTACTCTGGTCACATCCAAAGCTGCAGACATAACTCTGCTACATGATCACATCTTATACTCCAGTCACATCCAAAGCTGCAGACACAACTCTGCTACATTATCACATCTTATACTCCAGTCACATCCAAAGTTGCAGATACAACTCTGCTACATGATAGTGTCATACTCCGGTCACATCCAAAGCTGCAGACACAACTCTGGTACATGATAGTGTCATACTCCGGTCACATCCAAAGCTGCAGATACAATTCTACTACATGATCGCATCTTATACTCCAGTCACATCCAAAGCTGCAGACACAACTCTGCTACATTATCACATATTATACTCCAGTCACATCCAAAGCTGCAGACACAACTCTGCTACATGATAGTGTCATACTCCGGTCACATCCAAAGCTGCAGATACAATTCTACTACATTATCACATCTTATACTCCAGTCACATCCAAAGTTGCAGATACAACTCTGCTACATGATAGTGTCATACTCCGGTCACACCAAAGCTGCAGACACAACTCTGCTACATGATAGTGTCATACTCCGGTCACATCCAAAGCTGCAGATACAATTCTACTACATTATCACATCTTATACTCCAGTCACATCCAAAGTTGCAGATACAACTCTGCTACATGATAGTGTCATACTCCGGTCACACCAAAGCTGCAGACACAACTCTGCTACATGATAGTGTCATACTCCGGTCACATCCAAAGCTGCAGACACAACTCTGCTACATGAGTGTCATACTCCGGTCACATCCAAAGCTGCAGACACAACTCTGCTACATGATAGTGTCATACTCCGGTCACATCCAAAGCTGCAGACACAACTCTGTTACATGATCGCGTCTTATACTCCAGTCATATCCAAAGCTGCAGACACATCTCCATGATCCAATCTTATACTACAGTTACACCCAAAGCTGCAGATACAATACCATGGCCAATCCTTAAGTAAGGAGTCTCAGGCTCCTCCTCTGCAAATTCCAAGAGCCGCAATAATCATCATCTGACCTCCCAGGTACATTAATTGGCCAAATGGCTCCTCCTGGGCGGGGCGACTGTGGCGAGTTATTTTCCACCCTGATCGACGGCGGCCGGGTTCTCGGATCATGTAGTGCTGTGATTACCTGGCAGCCAGACTGGCTTGCAAAGTCTCCTTAAGGAGAATAGTGTTCCCCCGTGGTCCCCACATAGCTTTCTCATGAGCCAGATCAGACACCCCCATACTTTGCACTGACGAGGGGCAAGCACCCCGAAACACCGTGTCTGCAAATTGGGATTCTGATCTGGCTTATATATCCTGAGTCATATTTCAAAGGATTGTTGAAAATCCACTTGTGACTTTTAGGATCGCTACTTCCAATAGGTGGCGCTGTGCTAGAGTTTGTCTCCTTTACTGGAGAGACAATGTGATTATAACGAGCAGTCAGTGATTATAAGGACTCTGGAGACTCCGCCCATGAGTAGATCGGCCCCGCCCCTGCCTAGGTTGTCTGGTGATGATAAGGTTAATACAAGACACGTCTCCTGTTTCTCTTCCTACTGACGCATTCCTTGTGATACACAAGACTCAGATCTGAACTTTCACCACAATATAATTTATAAGATTACAGCTTCCTCTATTGTCACCGCCCCCGCAGAGCGCGTCACCGCCCGCCCGCCCCCCCCCCCCCGCAGAGCGCGTCACCGCCCCCCCCCCCCCCCCCGCAGAGCGCGTCACCGCCCCCCCCCCCGCAGAGCGCGTCACCGCCCCCCCCCCCCCCCGCAGAGCGCGTCACCGCCCCCAAACATTCCACATCTTCCTACATGATTGACATTTATTGTTCTGTCGGCAGAGATTAAATATTAGGGAGTAAAATGTCGCCTCGTCCGATGTCAGTGACTTCATCAGCAGAATGTACACAGCAGCCGCGCTAAATAAATAGCACTGGAAGGCGAGGAGCGTCGCGGCCTCACAGGCAGCGAGCACAGAGGGGAGAAGTGTGATCACAGCCCCCAGAGCAGCGAGCACAGAGGGGAGAAGTGTGATCACAGCCCCCAGAGCACCGAGCAAAGAGGGGAGAAGTGTGATCACAGCCCCCAGAGCAGCGAGCACAGAGGGGAGAAGTGTGATCACAGCCCCCAGAGCAGCGAGCACAGAGGGGTGCAGTGTGATCACAGCCCCCAGAGCAGCGAGCACAGAGGGGAGCAGTGTGATCACAGCCCCCAGAGCAGCGAGCACAGAGGGGTGCAGTGTGATCACAGCCCCCAGAGCAGCGAGCACAGAGGGGAGCAGTGTGATCACAGCCCCCAGAGCAGCGAGCACAGAGGGGTGCAGTGTGATCACAGCCCCCAGAGCAGCGAGCACAGAGGGGAGCAGTGTAATCACAGCCCCCAGAGCAGCGAGCACAGAGGGGAGCAGTGTGATCACAGCCCCCAGAGCAGCGAGCACAGAGGGGAGCAGTGTGATCACAGCCCCCAGAGCAGCGAGCACAGAGGGGAGCAGTGTGATCACAGCCCCCAGAGCAGCGAGCACAGAGGGGAGCAGTGTGATCACAGCCCCCAGAGCAGCGAGCACAGAGGGGAGCAGTGTGATCACAGCCCCCAGAGCAGCGAGCACAGAGGGGAGCAGTGTGATCACAGCCCCCAGAGCAGCGAGCACAGAGGGGAGCAGTGTGATCACAGCCCCCAGAGCAGCGAGCACAGAGGGGAGCAGTGTGATCGTGGCCTCCAGAGCAGCGAGCACAGAGGGGAGCAGTGTGATCGTGGCCTCCAGAGCAGCGAGCACAGAGGGGAGCAGTGTGATCACAGCCCCCAGAGCAGCGAGCACAGAGGGGAGCAGTGTGATCACAGCCCCCAGAGCAGCGAGCACAGAGGGGAGCAGTGTGATCGTGGCCTCCAGAGCAGCGAGCACAGAGGGGAGCAGTGTGATCACAGCCTCCAGAGCAGCGAGCACAGAGGGGATCAGTGTGATCACAGCCTCCAGAGCAGCGAGCACAGAGGGGAGCAGTGTGATCACAGCCCCCAGAGCAGCGAGCACAGAGGGGAGCAGAGTGATTACAGCCCCCAGAGCAGCGAGCACAGAGGGGAGCAGTGTGATCACAGCCCCCAGAGCAGCGAGCACAGAGGGGAGCAGTGTGATCACAGCCCCCAGAGCAGCGAGCACAGAGGGGAGCAGTGTGATCACAGCCCCCAGAGCAGCGAGCACAGAGGGGAGCAGTGTGATCGTGGCCCCCAGAGCAGCGAGCACAGAGGGGAGCAGTGTGATCGTGGCCCCCAGAGCAGCGAGCACAGAGGGGTGCAGTGTGATCGTGGCCCCCAGAGCAGCGAGCACAGAGGGGAGCAGTGTGATCACAGCCCCCAGAGCAGCAAGCACAGAGGGGAGCAGTGTGATCACAGCCCCCAGAGCAGCGAGCACAGAGGGGAGCAGTGTGATCACAGCCCCCAGAGCAGCGAGCACAGAGGGGAGCAGTGTGATCACAGCCCCCAGAGCAGCGAGCACAGAGGGGAGCAGTGTGATCACAGCCCCCAGAGCAGCGAGCACAGAGGGGAGCAGTGTGATCGTGGCCTCCAGAGCAGCGAGCACAGAGGGGAGCAGAGTGATCACAGCCCCCAGAGCAGCAAGCACAGAGGGGAGCAGTGTGATCGTGGCCCCCAGATGTTACTGCAGCTTTTAGGGAATACACAGACTGGTGATATGTGACCCCTCCTGGCTCCTCTGTCGGGCTGCGGGGGGGATTTACCACATACACTCATAGTGGGGTAGAAACTGGGGGTCTCTCTATTATTGCACAGAAGGGGTTAATATCCCTGTAATATCGGGTGGGCTGGCGGCTCAGGAGCACATTAATATTTCAGCGCCTCGGCCCGTGGACCGGCTTATTTTGCTTTAGGGGAGGATTCATATTTAATGATGAACAAACAAACAAGTATGACCCCACGCCGCACCCCCGCGCCCGACGCCGCTGATCACATCAAAGCGTCCGCTCCTGCTCGGCGGTCACCTCTGGTACCTCAGCGCTCGGCGGTCTCTCATCTCACCCTCCTCGCTGCAGCAGAGTTTGGGGGGTCTCCTGTGGAGCGAGGGGATATAATCAGATAAAACTTTGTGACTGTAAAATCCCATTAGCAGACAGTCCGGCCGGTGTGACTGTGAGCGGGTGGAGTTGCCCTTTAAGTGTCCCCCTCGCCCCTCCCCCGCCCATCGTCTTGGTTTTAGCGCGTCTTCCTTCAGCCGCACAAGGTTGGATCGGATTAGGCTGGGACACCTGTGCGATGGAATCTGCCCCCCAACCCGCGGCCGCGACAATCTGCTGGGACGCGGGCGCCGATGTCAGACACATTAATGCGCCATAAACCTTTAACCCTTTCTCCCCCTCCCCCGAGATGTAATCTCCACCGTCCCCGAGCGCGCAGCAACGTTCGATAAATCACGAGAACGACCGCCTCCGCCGCCACCCGCCATCGCCAGATTACTTTCTCTGATAGATGAAGAGTCTCTTCGCTCCGGGAAATCTCCGATCTGTAATTCCCCGCGCGGCCATGCGGAGACGGATCAGGCAGAGCGCGGAGACAGCGCATGAAAAATACAGACCGCTGGTAATGGGCCGCCACGAGGAGCCGCGCCACGCTTATCCTGTCATGTGATCTATCATTCACTCCGCCGGCGATCCTTCATAGGAGATGATCCACGTGTATCACAGAGATATCCAGCAGCAGCTATTGTCTATGTTATCAGCCATCCTCCATGTGACTTCTGCAGCTGGACGCTTTTAATAAACCAATAACTAATCAGTTCAGGGAGGGTTAATGATTTCGGGGAGGTGCGAGGCGGCGCGTACCTCATTACCGGTGAATCTCATTGCAGGTGTTCCAGAGACGAGAGGACGGAACGGTCGACTTCTTCCACGGGTGGGAACAGTACAGGGACGGATTCGGAAAACTGACGGGAGAACACTGGCTGGGTAAGAAACCGCGAATTCACCATAATGACCACAGTCACATCCAGCGCGGCCCCATCATCATCATCATCATTAGTGCTTAAAGGGCCAGTACCGAGATTGTAACTGCGAAAGTAATATGAGGAGTCGCTGATAACAGAGAGTAATAGATTGTACTCACCTGTCCTACAGGCTCCTCCCCCAGTAATGTCTGATAACAGGGAGTAATAGATTGTACTCACCTGTCCTACAGTCTCCTCCCCCAGTAATGTCTGATAACAGGGAGTAATAGATTGTACTCACCTGTCCTACACTCTCCTCCCCCAGTAATGGCTGATAACAGGGAATAATAGATTATAGGACAGGAGAGTACAATCTATTTCTCCGTTATCAGCCATTACTGGGGAGGAGACTGTAGGACAGGTGAGTACAATCTATTACTCCCTGTTATCAGCCATTACTGTGGAGGAGACTGTAGGACAGGTGAGTACAATCTATTACTCCCTGTTATCAGCCATTACTGTGGAGGAGACTGTAGGACAGGTGAGTACAATCTATTACTCCCTGTTATCAGCCATTACTGGTGGAGGAGACTGTAGCACAGGTGAGTACAATCTATTACTCCCTGTTATCAGCCATTACTGTGGAGGAGACTGTAGGACAGGTGAGTACAGTCTCCTCCCCCAGTAATGGCTCATAACGAAGAAATAGATTGTACTCACCTGTCCTACAGTCTCCTCCCCCAGTAATGGCTGATAACAGGGAGTAATAGATTGTACTCACCTGTCCTACGGTCTCCTCCCCCAGTAATGGCTGATAACAGGGAATAATAGATTGTACTCACCTGTCCTACAGTCTCCTCCCCCAGTAATGGCTGATAACTGGGAGTAATAGATCGTAGGACAGGTAAGTACAGTCTCCTCCCCCAGTAATGGCTGATAACAGGGAGTAATAGATTATACTCACCTGTCCTACAGTCTCCTCCCCCAGTAATGGCTGATAATAGGGAGTAATAGATTGTACTCACCTGTCTTACAGTTGCCTATGCTGGGAATGGTTGATAACAGTGAGTAATAGCATTCTCTGCACATCTCTTGGGTTGGGGGTGGAGCGAGCACTGTGCAGTGTATCCCCCGTCGGCCTCTTCTCGGCCTCCTCCATCCCTAGTAACAGGAGAGGAGCGGTGGTCCGGGCCTCATTGGCCGCTCAGTGATGGGGGATGGGGCCGGGAGACGCTGAGATTTGCATTCAGCCTTTTCCCGATGTCCTCATTAAGATGGTGACTGTGGAGCCGGACCCCCGCGCGGGGACCTCTGCGCAGACAGCGATGACTGCAGAATGAGAAAGTCTTCAGGAGTAGACAGCAGATAGTGGGGTATAACTTGCGGTGCTGTGGGGGGGGGGGTTGGAGTAGACCGTGTCCCGGGGGTCCGGGGTCGATGGGTGCAGAATGAGAAAGTCTTCAGGAGTAGATAGCTCCAGACGACGGCAGATAGCGGGGTATAACTTGCGGTGCTGGGGGGGGTGGACCGTGTCCCGGGGGGGTCCGGGATCGATGGGTACGGTGACCTTTGCCCCTTCCATCCTAGGCCTCCAGCGTCTCCACCTGCTGACCATGCAGACACATTACCAGCTCCGCATCGACCTGGCCGACTTCGAGAACTCCACGGCTTACGCCCAGTACAACACGTTTGGGGTGGGTCTGTACTCCGTGAACCCCGAGGATGACGGCTACCCGCTCACCGTGTCAGACTACTCCGGAACGGCAGGTAAGCCCCTCCTCAGTAGTCAGAGCCCCATGAACGTTCCCGCTCCTCCGTTGACTCCATGCGCCTTCTCTCCTCAGGGGATTCCTTGGGTAAGCACACGGGGATGAAGTTCACCACCAAAGACCTGGACAACGACCACTCGGAGAACAACTGCGCCAGCTTCTACCACGGGGCCTGGTGGTACCGCAACTGCCACACCTCCAACCTGAACGGGCAGTACCTCCGCGGGCACCACGCCTCCTACGCCGACGGCATCGAGTGGTCTTCATGGACTGGCTGGCAGTATTCCCTCAAGTTTACAGAGATGAAGATCCGTCCCCACCGGGAAGACAAGTGATCGTCTCTCCTTTCTTGGACTTTTCGTTCCATTTTTTTTACAGGTGTGGGGGGAGGGTGTTGCGGACTTTTTGGGGGGGGATTTCCTGAACTTTGCAATGCTGGTTGGCACCAATGCACACGATATCCACTTGATGATGTTCCAGGATGGATCTTCCTCCATGTCGCCCCTTGGTCATCCGTCTACCCAACCGTCCAGTGATTGACTATGGCCTGACCTCTGCGTGCTCACTACTCCCCCAACGTCCTGGGTGCAATGATTTTTAATATTGTTCGTCGTCCGGATAACTCCTTGTATGTGGCTGGCATCTCCCCCTTTGACAAATCGTCCACCCTGTGAATCCGGACCCCGGTCACTGCCCCCGATACCTCGCACTATGATTATCCCTGTACATCGTCTTCACCTCTGACATTCCCACAAAATACATTTTGAACCTGAGTTCGAGGGGGTACAACAAGGTCTCCAAGGAGCAGAGACAAGGAAAAGCTGGGGGGGGGTACAACAAGGTCTCAGAGGACCAGAGATGAGGAAGACACTGTTGGGGGGGGTACAACAAGGCCTCCGAGGAGCAGAGACGAGGAAGACTATGAGGGGGGAGGGGGGGGCGACAACAAGGTCTCCAAGGAGCAGAGACGAGGAAGATGCTGGGGGGGGATACAAGTTCGCCGAGGAGCAGAGATGAGGTAGACACTGGGTGGGTGCAACAAGGTCTCCAAGGAGCAGAGGACTAGGAAGACGCTGGGGAAGGAGGGGGTACAACAAGGTCTCCGAGGAGCAGAGATGAGGAAGACGCTGGGAAGGGGGGGGTACAACAAGGTCTCCAAGGAGCAGAGATGAGGAAGACGCTGGAGACGGGGGGGTACAACAAGGTCTCCGAGGAGCAGAGACGAAGACGACGCTGGGGGGGGGAGGTACAACAAGGTCTCCAAGGAGCAGAGATGAGGAAGACTCTGGGGGGGGGGGAGGGTACAACAAGGTCTCCAAGGAGAAATGATGAGGAAGACTCTGGTAGGGAGGGCACAACAAGGTCTCCAAGGAGCAGAGACTAGGAAGACGCTGGGGGGGTACAACAAGGTCTCCGAGGAGCAGAGATGAGGTAGACACTGGGGTGGGGGGGTACGACAAGGTATCTGAGGAGCAGAGACAAGGAAGATGCTGGGGGGGGTATAACAAGGACTCTGAGGAGCAGAGATGAGGAAGATGGTGGGGGGGGGAGGCTACTACAAGGTCTCCGAGAAGCTGAGATGAGGAAGACGCTGGGATCCAGAAGTCTTGGCCAAAAATGCTTAATTAAGAAATTTGCACAATTGTTGCTCTTCAGGTTCCCGCTGATAATGGATGATCCGGGGAATCCACAATGGAAACTGCCGAGATTTCTTCAGGACTAGACGAGCCGTCATTATAACGGATGGTGAGACTTGGAGCCCCGTAGATCAGCGCTAATCCTGATCCCCCCGGCTGCGGCTTGTCATCCGCTGACAGCTCCCAGTCATTCCCCATATCATCACCGTAAAGTTTCCAGATATTTTTCTCGTCTCGGCGGATGACATTGACAAGTCTCGGTGGACAGCTGCTTAATACGGACATTTACCATCGGCGCGGGCTCCATTACCAAACACGAGGGGGAATTTACCCGGCGTCGCGCTGATTCGCCTCCGTGCTCCAGTGTTCACTCGCCGGATAATTACAGACAAAATACTAAAAAAAAGCATATTAGCGTCAGGTAGCTGCTCCTCTGGGAGAAAGCCGTCATATTTTTTGGGGACATCACAAATCCACCTCACGACCGCGCAGCCGGAATCTCGGTAATGAATCGCAGTCTCGCGGATGTCATTAGCGTCTTCCGGCCGTCAGTCTTCGCGTTCTCTGCTCCGTGGCGGCCAATATTGTAAACAAGTGTTTAGTAAATTAGAGGAACCCAGGCAGATATAACCTGGGACTTAATGGAGCGTAGCCTCGTTTGGTTGGTTACATCCAAGGAGCTGCATTAACCGGCGCCTCATTAAGACCCCATCCTGGCGTTGACGAACGTCCCCCCCCTCCTTCATCTTGACAAGTAAAATAATTTGCTTTTAATGTCTTGGTTAAATGAGCATGAAGATGTGCGAGGAGCCATATCCCAAAATGAGCGCCCGAAACGGCGGTGTCTGCTGTCCCCAGCAACGGGGGACCGAGGGGGCTTCATATAAATGAGGTCAAGGTGGGGGGTGTACATATATATAAATAAGGGAGTGGGAGGGGATCTTTACGGTACAGGGGGGGGGTTGAGGAAGAATCAAGACGCAGATGGAAGGAAGGAGACAGATGGAGAAGAGAGCTGCAAAGAGACGGGAGGAGGATGGGAGTGGTAATGAATGAAGACGAGATTGAAGAACAATCACCACCATCGTCTTCACAAAAGAGGAGGTCCGGGGGTCCGAGCTGCAGGTGGAGTAGTGGTCTATAAAAGGTGCAGGAGGTGAGGTCCAGGGATGGAAGCGCAGGTGGAGGAGAATTAGGTTTCTGTGTTCATAGTGTAGAAGTTACACTGAGGCGCGAGGGGGTACAGGGTGCCTCAAAAATGAGTCATCAGGGAGGCGCAGGTGGAGGAGGATTTAGTTTCCAATATTGGAAGCAGCATTGAAGTGGGTATGGGGCCAACCTAGGGGGGCCGGGGAATTGAAGCGGATATGGGGGCCAACCGAGGGGGCCGGGGAATTGAAGCGGGTATGGGGGCCAACCGAGGAGGCCGGGGAATTGAAGAGAGTATGGGGGCCAACTGAGGGGGCCGGGGAATTGAAGCGGGTATGGGGGCCAACCGAGGGGGGCCGGGGAATTGAAGCGGGTATGGGGCCAACCGAGGGGGCCGGGGAGACAGGACCCAGGGTCGCTGTGCAGCTGGAGTAGAATTTTGTGCCCCCCTGAAACCCCTGTTTACAGCAGAAACTAAACTCCCCACATTGACCCTCGTGGGTCGGGCAGGTGCAATGATTTGTGGGAAATGAGAAATGTGCGGACTTATTTCTGTTTATGACTTTTTTTATCGACAGTTTCAATGTTTTGAGAATTTCCCAAAATGAGATGAAAGAAAAAAAAAATAATAATTTTGTGTAAATTAAAGGTTCGTTAACAGAAAACGACGCAGATTTTGGAATCTTTTGTTTAGTGAAAACCTGGGAGATACAATCGTTCCCGGTGATCTCTGCGCTCCGCGTGGGCGGGGCTACCGTGTGATTGACAGCTCAGTCCTGTGCTACGGGATCTCTGTACCTGCAGAGCATGCTCAGTGTAGCGCATGCTGGGACATGTAGTGTCCGTACACGGTACAGAACACTACACAGCACAATGCAAAACACCAGACGGCACAGTACTAACAAAAGCCAGCAGAACAATGAATGCAGCTCTGGAGGTGACTGCAGTATAGAACATAATGGAGCTGCATGTGCTGAAGTCACCCGGGGCTGAGGAGGCAGGTGAATGAGCAGAGCCGAGACGCACAACTTACAGGAACGCAAGTGCTCCCACCAGCTAATGAGGGCGTTCTGCCGGCGTGGGTGCAAGCCGTGGGACATCACCCGGCTCCCATCTGGAGTGGATTAAGCTGCCAACGAGAAGAATCCTCTTCAGAAAAACTTCCAGGCAATGAATGAGCTGAGAGAGTCTTAATGCGGAAGAGAAATGTTCAAGAAGCCACTTATACGAGTCTCCGACTCCTCGACGGGAGCGAGTGCTGAGAAATATTGACAGAGCCATGAAAAGAAGGAAAATACTGGAGCACGAGAATAAACCGCACGATGGGAGTGATGGCGCCACCGGATCTACAGGGAGAAGGCGAGCCCTGAATTATAGGGAGAAGCTGAACCCCCCGACCCCGAGGGAACGACCTCAAAACCACGCAATAAAGTGATATCAGCGATAAAAGAGTTAATAGTCTATATCCACCATCAGAATGAAAGTGTATGAAGAGCGGAAATATGGAAATCCATAAAAGTATCTGGTGACCGCCCGTCTCCTCCATCCTCAGTGTTCAGTGACCGCCTGACTCTCCGTCCTCAGTGTTCAGTGACCGCCCGTCTCCTCCATCCTCAGTGTTCAGTGACCGCCCGTCTCCTCCGTCCTCAGTATTCAGTGATCGCCCGTCTCCTCCGTCCTCAGTATTCAGTGACCGCCCGTCTCCTCCGTCCTCAGTATTCAGTGACGGCCCGTCTCCTCCATCCTCAGTGTTCAGTGACCGCCCGTCTCCTCCATCCTCAGTATTCAGCGATTGCCCGTCTCCTCCATCCTCAGTATTCAGCGATTGCCCGTCTCCTCCATCCTCAGTGTTCAGTGACCGCCCGTCTCCTCTGTCCTCAGTATTCAGCGATTGCCCGTCTCCTCCATCCTCAGTATTCAGCGATTGCCCGTCTCATCCATCCTCAGTATTCAGCGATTGCCCGTCTCATCCATCCTCAGTATTCAGCGATTGCCCGTCTCCTCCATCCTCAGTATTCAGCGATTGCCCGTCTCCTCCATCCTCAGTATTCAGTGACCGCTCGTCTCCTCCATCCTCAGTATTCAGTGACGGCCCGTCTCCTCAATCCTCAGTATTCAGTGACTGCCCGTCTCCTCCATCCTCAGTGTTCAGTGACCTCCTGTCTCCTCCATCCTCAGTATTCAGTGATTGCCCGTCTCCTCCATCCTCAGTATTCAGTGATTGCCCGTCTCCTCCATCCTCAGTATTCAGTGATTGCCCGTCTCCTCCATCGTCAGTGTTCAGTGACTGCCCGTCTCCTCCATCCTCAGTATTCAGTGACCGCCCGTCTCCTCCATCCTCAGTGTTCAGTGACCTCCCGTCTCCTCCGTCCTCAGTATTCAGTGACCGCCCGTCTCCTCCATCCTCAGTATTCAGTGACTGCCAGTCTCCTCCATCCTCAGTATTAAGTGACCTCTCGTCTCCTCCATCCTCAGTGTTCAGTGACCGCCCGTCTCGTCTGTCCTCAGTATTCAGCGATTGCCCGTCTCATCCATCCTCAGTATTCAGCGATTGCCCGTCTCATCCATCCTCAGTATTCAGCGATTGCCCGTCTCTTCCATCCTCAGTATTCAGCGATTGCCCGTCTCCTCCATCCTCAGTATTCAGTGACCGCTCGTCTCCTCCATCCTCAGTATTCAGTGACGGCCCGTCTCCTCCATCCTCAGTATTAAGTGACCTCTCGTCTCCTCCATCCTCAGTATTCAGTGACTGCCAGTCTCCTCCATCCTCAGTATTCAGTGACCTCCCGTCTCCTCCATCCTCAGTATTCAGTGACCTCCCGTCTCCTCCATCCTCAGTATTCAGTGACTGCCCGTCTCCTCCATCCTCAGTATTCAGTGACTGTGACTGCCCGTCTCCTCCATCCTCAGTATTCAGTGACTGCCAGTCTCCTCCATCCTCAGTATTAAGTGACCTCTCGTCTCCTCCATCCTCTCAGTATTCAGTGACCGCCCGTCTTCTCCATCCTCAGTATTCAGTGACCGCCCGTCCTCCTTCGACCTCAGTATTCAGTGACCGCCCGTCTCCTCCATCCTCAGTATTCAGTGACCGCCCGTCTTCTCCGTCCTCAGTATTCAGTGACCTCTCGTCTCCTCCATCCTCAGTATTCAGTGACCTCTCGTCTCCTCCATCCGCAGTATTCAGTGACCACCCGTCTCCTCCGTCCTCAGTGATCGCCCGTCTCCTCCGTCCTCAGTGTTCAGTGACCGCCCATTTCCTCCGTCCTCAGTATTCAGTGACCACCCGTCTCCTCCGTCCTCAGTGTTCAGTGACCGCCCATTTCCTCCATCCTCAGTATTCAGTGACCACCCGTCTCCTCCGTCCTCAGTGATCGCCCATTTCCTCCATCCTCAGTATTCAGTGACCACCCGTCTCCTCCGTCCTCAGTGATCGACCGTCTCCTCCGTCCTCAGTGTTCAGTGACCGCCCATTTCCTCCGTCCTCAGTATTCAGTGACCACCCGTCTCCTCCATCCTCAGTGTTCAGTGACCGCGCGTTGCCTCTATCCTCGGTCAGACCTCTGACAAAGAACACAGTCTGAAACGCGTAGCTTCGTTTGTTGCTGCACTTTGTTTCCTCTGGGATTCCTTTTAATTTTTTTCATATTTTGCTATTTGGATTTTTTCCATATAACCTGTAATAAGGCCCAATTTGTTACTACATTGGAGCTGGATTTCCTTTTTTCCTATTGTTCCACACCCTGCAGCGTCTTGTCCTTGCTCCATAACAGGGAAGTCCTATTATGTGACCTGGCATTGTTCTATTTTACCGAATACTACGGACTGAGGCAACGGGCAATATAATTACTACAATACTGCTCCTATGTACAAGAATATAACTACTATAATACTGTTCTAATATAGAAGAATATAACTACAATAATACTGTTCCCTATGTACAAGAATACTACAATAATACTGCCCCCTATGTACAAGAATGTAACTACTATAATACTGCCCCCTATGTACAAGAATACTACAATAATACTGCCCCCTATGTACAAGAATGTAACTACTATAATACTGCTCCTATGTACAAGAATATAACTGCTATAATACTGCCCCCTATATACAAGAATATAACTACTATAATACTGCCCCTATTTACAAGAATATAACTACTATAATACTGCTCCTATGGACAAGAATATAACTAATATAATACTGCCCCCTATGTACAAGAATATAACTGCTATAATACTGCGCCCTATGTACAAGAATATAACTACTATAATACTACTGTTAGGGCCAGATGGACGGGTAGACCCTGGAGGTGGATCCACTGGGCCGAACTCCCGGATGAGGGAAAGGAGTCCGGTAGCCGGAGCACTTTAGGTAGCAGGGCAGTCCGTGCACTGGGAGAAAATGGAGAAGTCCCTGGGACCACGAGGTCACTGATGGTGGTCCGGGTGACGGAGCTCAGGTTCGGAAGCCGTGATGGTGTCAGGCAGGGTCCGGAACCGTTGGAGCGAGATGACGGGTCACCGCAGGGATCCGAGATGGTACGGACTGTCAGGATGGCAGATGGGCAGCGTTCGGGGTTCGAGGTACCGCAGGACCGGATGGCGATGCAGGATCGGCTCTAGAAGACAGAGAGGTAAGTATCTCACAGAGTACAAGGAGACCTGACTCCTAGCTTGGGAAAACACGAAGAACAGGCCCCGCTCCCTTGGACATTAACCCCCTATATACCCTGTACCTGTGTGCATCATTTCCTGTTAGTGGACACTGGCCCTTTAAGAAAGGGTCAGTGACCGCGCGCGCGCGCCCTAATGCGCATGCGCGCGGCCCAGGTGCCAGAAGCCAGGGAAGGAAGCTGAGAGGAGGACGCAGGGGAGCCGGCCAGGACCTGGGAAGCCGTCGGGCGCCGGGAGCGGAGACCAGGGGGCCTGGGAAGGACGGGCACCGGAGGCTGGAGAGCGGGGAGCGTGGCAGGTGAGCCGGGGAGCGGAGCTGAGGACCCGGGGAGCGGAGCATAGGACCCGGGGAGGGGAGGCGAGGACCCGGGGAGCGTGACAGTACCCCCCCCCCCCCCACGCCCCCCTCCCCGCAACCGGGACATGACGGCACGGATCAGAGGAGTGCCCACGTTCTCCCTGGGCTCCCAGGACCTATCCTCAGGACCATACCCCTCCCAGTCCACCAGGAAGAACTGCCGACCACGTACGGTCTTCATGGCCACGATATCTCTTACCGCATAGATGTCGTCCTCAGCAATAGGAGGAGGAGCCGGGCTGGCGGCAGCGGAGAAGGGACCAAGGACAACCGGCTTGAGCAGAGAGACGTGGAAGGAGTTGGGTATTCTCATTGTGGCCGGGAGCTGCAGTTTGTAGGAGACCTCATTGATCTTGCCGAGGACTTTAAACGGCCCGATGTAGCGAGGTCCCAGCTTGTAGGATGGTATCTTCAGTCGGATGTACTTGGAAGCAAGCCAGACGAGATCTCCCGGAGAGAAACACGGAGGATCTAGGCGTCTCTTGTCTGCGTGTCTCTTCATCCGCAGGGTTGCCCGTGCAAGGGACGCCTTAACTGAGTCCCAAATGGTAGTAAAGTCACGGAGTACTGCATCAGCAGCAGGGATGTCCAAGGACGAGGATACAGGCAATGGGACAGACGGCTGAAGTCCGTAGACGACATGGAAGGGAGAACTGGAGGAGGACTCACTGACGTGGTGATTATGGGAGAATTCTGCCCAAGGAAGAAGCGTGGACCAATCGTCATGATGGGCGTTCACGTAGTGACGTAAGAAAGAGGTCAATATCTGATTGACCCGTTCCACTTGGCCGTTTGACTGAGGATGGTAGGCCGAAGAGAAGTCCAGGGTCACTCCCAGATGTTTGCAGAGAGCCCTCCAGAAGCGGGAGGTGAACTGAGTTCCTCTGTCGGACACTATGTGTGATGGAAAGCCATGCAAGCGGAAGATGTGCTGTATATAGGCGTCCGCGAGTTCCTGAGCAGAGGGCAGTCCAGCCATAGGAACGAAATGGGCCATTTTAGAGAACCGATCCACCACGACGCATATGACTGTGTGTCCGGAGGACAAAGGCAAGTCCGTAATAAAGTCCATCGCTATGTGTTGCCAGGGAACTGAGGGTATGGGCAGAGGCAGAAGACGGCCGTATGGCAGGTGTTTGGGTGTCTTGTTCCTGGCACAGGAGGAGCAGGCAGAGACAAAAGAGGCGACGTCCGTGCGCAGGGATGGCCACCAGTAATGACGTACAATAGCGCTCCATGTTTTCTTCTGACCTGCATGACCGGCTGTTTTCGAGGCATGGCCCCAGTGTAACACTTTTTGCCTGTCAGTCTCAGAGACATAAGTCTTCCCAGGTGGTATCTGGGCCAGGGTGACAGGAGCCACCGGGATAATCTTACTTGGACAGATGATGGGTTGAGATGTCTCTTCCTCCTGTTCCACGGGCACGAAAGACCTAGACAAGGCATCAGCGCGTACATTCTTGTTCGCGGGTCGGAAATGAAGCTGGAAGTCGAACCGGGCAAAGAACAAGGACCACCTGGCTTGCCGTGGGTTCAGTCGCTGAGCAGTCCGCAGGTATTCCAGGTTTTTGTGGTCCAAGTAAACAATGACAGGGTACACTGCTCCTTCCAGAAGATAGCGCCATTCCTCCAGAGCCAGTTTGACCGCCAATAGCTCTCGGTCACCGATGGTGTAATTGCGTTCAGGCGCGGAGAAGCTCTTGGAGAAGAAACCGCACGTCACCATCTTCCCAGAGGAGGACTTCTGCATGAGCACTGCTCCGGCTCCCGAGGAGGAGGCATCCACCTCCAAGGTGAATTGGCGGTTTAACTCTGGACGGTGGAGTACAGGAGAGGAGGCAAAGGCTCGCTTTAGAGCGCCAAACGCGGCATCGGCCGCAGGTGACCAGTCCTTTGGATTAGCCCCCTTCTTGGTCAAGGCGGAGAGAGGAGCAGTCAGAGCCGAGAAGTGAGGA